>NW_008793958.1:177559-189033 GCF_000699145.1 Aptenodytes forsteri
GGGTCCCCACTTAATAAAAAAAAAAAAAAAAAAACCAAAAAAACCCTTTACTGTTGCAACTACTCTAAGCTTTGTTACTTACAGTTGCATAAAGTAAGTGAAAAAAACACACAATCAACATGTGTAGCTGCCCACAAATTTCTGTGTAGTCAATTAAAGGATGTTGAATTCCTGTAAAGAAAATATATTTCCTAAGTGAGCTCTCTCAACTAGGGGGAAAAAAGGGAGCTGAAGGAAGAAGGCTTTTTTACTGTTGCAACTACTCTAAGCTTTGTTACTTACAGTTGCATAAAGTAAGTGAAAAAAACACACAATCAACATGTGTAGCTGCCCACAAATTTCTGTGTAGTCAATTAAAGGATGTTGAATTCCTGTAAAGAAAATATATTTCCTAAGTGAGCTCTCTCAACTAGGGGGAAAAAAGGGAGCTGAAGGAAGAAGGCTTTAAACAGCGAGATGTGAACTGCCACAAAATCAGCTTAAATAAATTGTATCATTTAAGAGAGATTTTCAGAACTGCCTGTGTGTAAAACTCATGGTCTTCACAACAGAAATACCATTCTGTAGAGACAACAGGAACCCGTGCTCCATTTAAAACAAGCCCCAAACTTAAGAGCTGTATTGCAACCTTCTGCTGTCAGTCTTGCACGAAAGAAAAACACCTAAAGACTCAGAAGAAAATCTCAGCTGAAGAGTGGATTATACGTGCAATGAAAATATCAGAAATGCTTGTGCTAGACAGGAAATTGCATGCATTTTCAGGTATGATGTTTCCTGCACAATCTCAGTGCCAGCCATTCATTTCCATTTTGTATTTCTGCCACCAGAATACAGAAGCAGAGAGCAATTCAAAGCAGGTTTGCATCACAGCTCACAGAAAGCAGTGTTTCACTGACAGTTTTAAAGCCAGTACTTAGGCCCTTTTTAGATGTAAAAGATGTTTACATGCAATAGCTTAATAAACATCTGAGTTCCAAAAGATATTCGAGTTAGAGACCCAGAGCAAAAGGTATTTCACCACCAGGATTCACTGCAGCTGAACTGAGAGCTCGGCTGAAGGATATTACCCAGGCTCTCACTCACTGCCTCAAATCAAAAAGGCTTTAAAATACAGCACAGGGAATATAAACAAAGTTTTACAGCAAGTAAGAATTGGCCCAACAGCCTTCAGAACAAAGCACACCAGCAGCAATCCCATGCGCACCAGTTACAGATGTTAACATGGCCTCTCTACTCGAATGTGCAACTCCTGTCATTATGGCCGTATGAACCACTTGGGCCAGAGCATCTCTCAAACAATATATTGTTCCCCATACCATCCCAAAGATCCCTCCGCCCACCACTGCGTATTCCTACAAGTGATTCCCCAATTGTCTAAATACAGCCCACAGTTTTCATCACCTTCAGTGTAAAACTAATCAATGGCCATATTTAAAGCTGACTTGTTCCTGCTTATTTACTACTAGGAAATAAGACCAAAAAGAACCCTGGAAAATACCATCAGTAACAGATAAATTTCAATTAAAAATAACTAGATTAAAAGTGGTCAATGGACAGATCTTAAAACACGTAGCACGTCAACTTTGTCTCCTTCTAGCTTTTTAAATCACCACCCAGTGTTAAGGAAAATTTTACATTGTGTACACAATATTACATTAACACAAGAAATCAGGGGTTTTCCTGTATGTTGCTTTACTGCTGTTATCTATTTTCTAGCCTTTCTCCCATTCTAACTTACTGTTTCTCTAATCAACTAGACTTTGCCCTATAGGTGTTTTCAATTCCCATGTAAAATAGCTATTGTGCATGTATGTATTAATCCAGGCTCATCTTTCTTGATCCAGCTTCTGAGACATTCTAAAAAAAATTGTAAGTTTCTTCTGTTAGCAATTCACATTTTTCTCTTTAGAATTGTTTTTTACAATTGAGTGGCTTTGTATTTATCATGGTATCTGTTCTTAAACAGTTTCACAGAAGCATACCATATGGAAACAATATAATCCAAATGAATAATGTGCCTCAAATCTGGTAACATCTCATTATTGAACTTTAAGTAGTTTTCAGTTCTGCCATTAATTCCCATCATTTGCCAGTACAAGATTCACACTCAATACTTCAGTGTTAGATACAACCTCTCCTCAGACTGTAAAACTAGTACGGGAAATACCTGGCTTAGAAATGGAGTCACAAAGACCGTATCCACTATAACACAGCTTCAATTTTTCTTCATTACGTGAAAAGAAAAATATGCAGCTATTACAATACAATAATACATTAACAGTACATGTCATCATGATGGTACTGAACTTAGAAAGTAGACCTGTAAGCGGCCTTGTATTTAGCTTTTAAGGTTGAACCCATTCCTGCAGTTGGTACAAAACTTGGTCGTCTTTTCATGCCTAGCCTAAACCAGATACTTCTGCCAGCACAGCTGTATGGGGCGGAGGTGCAACTCCCAGTTTGCAGCCATACCCCAGCAGAACACACTAACGCTGGTATCACTACACCAGCCTAACTACCTGTGTTCGTGTGGCCCGTCTGAAGAGCTCAACCCGAGGCACGTCCATGCCAACTGCTCTCACCTACAGCACAACAGCACACCAAGAAAATACCGACCAGATACAAGCTCACTTAAAAGGTGCAGACTGCCAAAGAGTGTGTTACGACAGAGTTCTACTCTTCTGACTGTGCTGAATATGCAGCCATTTGTTTTTCTTCGCTTTTAGAACTTTATTTTGTCCAGAGCTGCTAACCACAATACTTAGTAAATTATTCTTCCATGGAAACAAGTCCAGCACTTAGCACAGAGAAACTAAAACAGTGTAACTCAACTTCCCTAGGGACAACTTCATATGAAAAATGGGTTTATAATGTAAGAGAACACGCTCAAATCCAGTTATTTAAATACATGGTGAGCTAATGATGCAAGTATTCTTCCAAAGAAAAACAAAAACAAAACAACCCACTCAAAACCCCCCAAAAAAACCCACCCAAGAAAACCCATCCAAAAAAACCAAAAGCCCCTCATCTTCCACCTGGCATAGATGGAGAACGTGCCAGTTTGCCCCCTTATCCCTTAAAAATACTTTTTAATTGATCAACTTCAATGAGGGGTGACAGAGCTGTAGTGTTAACACTATCGAGTCTTGAGATGGACCCGCACAAACATTGCCCAGAGTCGCAGCCAGCCCCGAAAGCCCCATTCCCTCTCGCCGCCCAGCCCAGCAGTAACATACTTGTCTGGCCTGACCAGCAGCCGAGATGCAAGAGCCCAAACTGTTCATCGCTCACCAGGCAAACAATAAAATAGGTTACAAGTAGGGACAAGTGGGTCCGCTACAGTCGGTCCTGCGAGGGAGCCCCAGTCTTTGCTGTTTAAAGATGAGAAAACCCAGGCGATGGGGTGGGGAGGAAAGGGGCGAGAGGACCGGCTTCATCTCATGCACCGGCTTATGGGGCTACTCATTTCTGGTATCCAAACACTTCTCCCAACGGTGGGGGAAAAGACATTTCAGACTGCGTTCTCAAACACTTACTGCAAAGTCTGAGTTTTCAGTTGAATAGGCAGGCTTTCTGGGAACTGTAATATATTTGCAAATTCACCACAGATTTTACTTTTTCCAAATTTATTAGGAGGGGTGCTCCTTCCTTCTATAGCTGCGTTACAGAATTAGTGCAATCTCTCAGCTACCAGTTCACAATGAACTCGGGGTTACAGCTTTGCTTTTTCTTGCTTTGACATGATTTTCTTTAAGTATTATTGCTTTCGCCATTATGGCCAATTTTATTTACCGATTCTCTTTATTGTATAGTCCGTGTAGAGAGTCCTTGTGATGAAAATACCAAATAACCCCCCCCAAATCTCATGTGTCATCACAAGCATGTGATTTTCTAGAAGAAAGTCTTGCTCATTATGAATTAACGAACACTACAGCCCAGTAATCCAACTCAGGAAAAGAAATCAGAAATTCCTTACATACGGTAAGAAAGATTTAAAAGAGATTTAACTGCAGAAACTAGCATAATATCCAAGCAGAGACAACACCTCTGTATGTAAACTATTAAAATTCATTCCTTTGTGTATTACCTTCTAACATAGCAATTTAAACCATTTTCTTTACGTGAGGGTAGTTACAGGCATTTACCATAACTTGACTACCACCAAGAAAAACCCTAACTGAAAAAAAACCCTAAAAAATTAAGAGAGCAAGCAGGCAGTTCAGACTGAATTAGCTACAGCAGCACAAACATTCTGAGCGAACACGGAAACCCACTGCTGTTTGCAAAATGACAGTGGGGAGAGGCCGCGAGAGTCCACCAAGCTACGCGTTAACTTACAAAGTGAAGTCTTACTATAAAGACCACGAAATCTATATAAACAGCCATTTTACAGACAGGTAAGTTATGGCACATAAGAGCCAGCAGCAGAGCCTGAAAATCCTGCAGCCCGCACAGGACCACACTACCAAGACTATCTGTCACCTGGATTTGGCCTTGAACTGACCTGAAACCCCAACTACCTCCCCGCTTAGAAAGTGTGAGTAAGAAGGTAAAAGCTTCCAAAATTAGTATTTCTAATTCAGAATGTGGTGAAGTGATTCTGCTGTGTCTTACTACACAATGTAACCCACTGATACTTTACCTTTGCGTAGTAATTTACTGTTTTAAAATAACCACACGGCATACAGTGGTTGTTTGTAAGAATTCTAATTTTTTTCAACTAGGTTATTTGGCTTTTTCCTAGAATACAGCATTATTTTTTCTTCGTTTAATTAGCTGCGCTCTGCCCTTCAGGATGAAAGATACATGGTAATTAAATTGTGTCTATTATTACAGAAAAACCACAGCTACTCAGAAGAGGTATCTGGACAGGGGCTTGACAGAACTAGCCTCTAAGTGCTCCCCTCCCTTCAGCCCTCCTGCTTTTGCTTCTACCAAGCTCACAAAAAAAGATGCAAAACATGTCCCCGAGATACCTGTCAGGCTCTCTGTTAATGTTTTAGCTACGAACTGGTCTATCTTCAGACAGACACAGACTCTTGATAAAGTAATTTTAGTCTAAATCATGGCTTTAAAAGATATCATTTATTTTATGTCATTGCATTCAGGTTCTCCAGACTGGAGGCTGGACATTTTCCCTCACTGCTTCCATCCAAGTTCTCATCCCTTCACCTCGCGTTCCTCAACTGCTTTCAGTTAACAGGGTATTTTGTGATCAAAGGTTTTAAGAACTGAAAAAAAAAAAAACAGAAGAGAGATAAAATTTTATTTTTCTGTATGAATAAAGAACAAACAGATCCACTAAGCAGTCAAGAAAAACGCTTACAACAATAACTAGGACAAAAAGCCCGCAGCAACGTCAGCTCAACATCCAGTAGGTTCAATAGGGTGCAAGGAAAAAGTCCTTTCTGAAGGACTGAGCACCAAATACCCCCGTCCTCAGCTAAACCATGTAGAGCTTCTCATTGCTTTAGCTTAGGTAGTAGAGGCTGCAGCCTTTATATTTGATGTGGATTACTTCAAGTCTTCTGTTCCTTAGAGCATATTACCCATCTCTTCCAATGGACGTGAGCAGGGGGCAAATGTAAGGAGGTAAGCCACCAGTAACTCCCTTTCTAGCATAACAGTTCATTTACTATTCTCACTTGCAAGCAGCATGAAATAACTTCACAAAAACAGGAGCCTTGGCCTCAAATTCTTTTGCTTCTTGAAATGCAAAAATCTTCATAAAGTAACACCAATCTGGTTTTGGTTTAGGATTGACAGTGAAATGACTCATTCTGGTAAACAAAATGGGTCATCTTTTTCAGGTAACACTTCCAGGATTATTACAAATTGAGTTGAAAAGGTTATTTAATAAGTAACTTGGTAAAATCTTCCACTGTTGTAAATACAATAGCACAGTTCAGTGCTGCTGATTCAGTTTCCTCAATTCTTCACTTGAACTTCAGGCTCTATTTTAATGTAATGAGTTACAAGATCTGCTGTAACGTTTTTCCTCAAAACACTTAAGTATTCATTCGCACCACACCAAATTAAACAGAAGCTGCACAGTGTCTCTCCTAACACAGACAAAGTTTATTACGTATTGGATATCTTTACGGAATGACTAATGGATCACCTTGAAGCACCAGTTCTTCAGTGCCAGCAGAGCCATTTCAAATGTCTTCGTACTAAAATACCTCAACGTTTTAAAAGGCTACATTTTTGTACAAGTCCCAGTATTATCAGGCTTCAACAGAAAGAAAGGACAGATTATGCATATGATGAAACTCCTCCTTATCAATGCACTTATTCTGAGATCTTGGACCAAACCCCCAGGCTGGTACAAACAGGCATAGCTTCAATGAACCTGTGCTAATTTACATCAACTGAGGCTATGGCTCCACATCAAAGAACCCTAAAGTGTTCCTCACCTACACAAACTGTATTTAAAAAAAAATATATGCTGGCATGTATTCACTTGATTTCGTGTTCATGTTTCTAATAATTTCAGAACTTAATTTTCATAGAGACTTATTCTAAGCTAAATAGAGATCTCAGTAGAGGAAAACCTTAATAGCCTTCATATCCAATGGTAATTTGGAAACCTGTATCTTTCCTGAATTCTCAGGTATTACTTAAAGTAAAAAGGCTCACTTCTTTCCTGGGCTATTTTTGTAGTTCCCAATGTCATAAAAACCCCAAGCATCTCCCATTTTGGAGCAGTACTCAGTGGAAAACTCAAGATTCTCCTGCATGCTCTTCCGCCTGCTCTAATACAAAGGAGGTTTCTTAAGAGAGGCTCAAAATGCTCAAACTTTCTCAAATTAAAAAGAGAAAGTGCTGTTACAACATGAAAAGATGATTAAGGTCCAAGTTCTTTCCATGCATTACCTAGGTGGGTTTTTTTTTTGAGGCATGTAAACACCTGCCTATATAACTGTGTATGTGAAGATAAAAGCAGCATTTGAGCTGATGACTTGTGATCTGGAACATTCCTTCCTTTTGGACATCAGCTAGCTAGGAACGGGTTACTGTGCCTTCTTGCTAAGGCTCTTTCGAGATTTGTTTTTGTTTTGAAGCTGTTTGTTTTTTAAAGAACACATATTGTAATCGGATCGGTATTTGCATCTCCTTGAAAGAGCAGTATCATCAGGAAAATCTAGATGCTCTCATATACCACTGAACTTCCCCCCTGGGTTTACTTAACAATGCATACTCTACAATCATACAAGAATTATTTTGTTGGCATATCATAACACCAAGCTCTTCAAGAATAAATTGAGATAACACTGCCAAATTCTCTTCTGCAGTACAAAAAAAGAATACTCAAAAATCAGCAGTTTCTGTCATTCAATGTCCTCTTTAATACCAAAAATCTCACACAAGCCTACTTGAAATCCAGCCTTCTAACATGAATTGGTGCAATACTACTACAGAACAACATGAACACACTCAAGAATCCATTGTGTTACGTAGGCTCAGCAAGAGTCTTCAAGACTTTCAGGTCAGAAGCACACCAAAGTGAACATGCACACTCTTAAGAACCTCAGAAGGGTTTGGGCTTACACCACAACACTGCTGACATTTGCTAGTGTTATTAATATTTATTGACTATTTTTTTTTTCCACTTCATCAGCAATCAGTCCTGGAAACAGCCTTATAAACTCCACACATTATAGTTCACAAGGAACAAAGGTCTATGGTTGCTTTCACAATGTGCAGAGGAGGAAGCAAGCTCCTATGAGTAAATGCATGCTGTTACATTGCTGACTGAAGTCTTACACATGATAGCAAGATGGTCTTCTCTGGCCTCTCTTCTGGTGGCAGTAGAAACACAGCATGCAACTGTGCTTCTCAGCTTCTTGAGGTTTACAAAGGACATACTTAAGCATGATCTTAGCCTAATCTAAATAAGCCCTTGATGGACATTCCCGAGAAGACAGAAATCAACCAGAAAATGGGGATGGCAATTAAATGAGGGAATAAGATGGATTACCCACTTCACACCTCCACCTTTAAACGGACAGTTGACTTAATTGCCGGACTTAAGTTGCTGTTAACAGTTCGCAGCTACATTTGTTCCCCCCCCTCCCAAAAATGGTCCAGGATGTGCCTTCAGAGATGCCAGATAGGATAAGTATTTATACAGAAGGCAGAGTTGCTGAAAAAACTTGGAAGTACTTGAAATAAAAACCTCTTACCATCCCATCACCCTGCTACAGACCACCTGACAACCTGGATCATCTGATCACATCTACGCTAGACCTCTCCACTAAGCGTGGACCGGTTGTTGGCATTTCAGGCACGCCAACCAAGAGACCCTGACTTCGGACTGGAGACAGTACATTTTAAAAGGGCAAAGCAAGTATGACTGTAAACAAAACCCAGAAAACCCTCCTGCTGCTTCCATCAACATACTGCCAAATACTCAGACCTTCACTGATAAAAGGAAACCATAGCACCCACAGTGCAAAATTATGGAAAATATTTGCAGTAGGCAAATCCTCCACAGCTATTCTTCCCTGATTTTCAGTGCCTTGATAACGAGGAGGAAGGGCGGTAGCACTACACTGTTGCCTTCATCTTTACTGGTCACTGGAAAATAATTTCTGATCACTTTTATTGAAGGAATTCAAAACTGTTACACGTTTGAAGAAGTGGCAAAGAACAGACAACACAGGCACTACCACCAGCTAAGCCCTATGGCAAGGCAAACCACCCAGAAAAATCCAGAAAGCAGTAAAAACACCATTCTGTAAGCCAGAAACCACTCTGCCCTCCCCGTACCTGTGGGGAGACTCTACAGATTTACTGAAAGATTTCTCCTCTTCTTACAACACGTAGAGAGGTACAGTTAGAGTATATACAAAAGGTTTTTGTATTCACTTTCAACTCTAGTAATGGTAGCTCAGTTCCACCAGCGTTGAAAGAAATTAACAGACAAAAAGCAGTGGCACGTACAATCCTCAAGACCTCACACAGGTTTAAGAAAAACCAGCAATAGCCACTGCCCCTCATAGCCAGCGGCACAGGACCCGGGCTTCTCGAACAGATTTTGGAGCTGGACCTCAGTGGCAGAGATCCAGCAGCAAAACCCCGGTCTTTCAAATCATCCTCTTAGACACCAGATGTTAAGTTTCAAGTCCCAACTCTGAGAAACTGAAAAGCTGAAGTTTTTCTGCAAGACACTCAAGTCAGGATGTTAAATTCCACTGTTTTATACCATCTTAAGACTCAGACTGAGCACTCCAGAAATCACTTTTTTAAATCCTTCCGCTCATTTTTATTTAGCGCCCATACCATTAAAAAAAAAAATACATATTCTATGCTACACATAAGGACTTAAAACAATCCAAGATTCATTTTCCTAGTGTATCTACCAGCTGCAAGCCACTACCAAAGTAACCAGTAACCCTAAATGGCTCATTTACTTAAAATGGTGCAAGAATTACTCTGCTAATAGTGGAGTGTCACACCACAGACCTGGGGAAAAACTTTTCATAGCATCAGCCATCTGTGCACTGGTTTGTTAAAAGAATATTGAGAAAAATCAGCATACTTCTCAACAAAAGCCTTAAATTTGAATCAAATCGAAGTCAATAAGCAAACAAAGCTCCCAACAATGTTCTTTTACCCACTCTATGCACTGAGATAAACTTGCTCCTTGTAGCACATGGGGGAAAACCCAGGAGCACATGAAAATGATACAGCTACTGAAGAAGAGCTAAACCCCAAAAAACTCAATACCTAATCATGTTGCTGATACTTGGTTTCTTATGGAATCTTGACCCCTGTATGTATATGAGAAGCTCAGGACTACATCAAAGAATGAATTCAACGAACCAGTAAATGAATCCACACTTCCAGTTGCTATTATGACTAAATTTCATTTTATGTAAGACTAAGACACACTCTTGGTCAAATTCCATAATTTCTGCATCTCACAGCATGTAATTAAGCAAACAACAAGCTTCACTTTAACTATCAAAAGCTAAACACTACCCAAATACAAGCACAGGGAGGGACAAGGAATAAAAGGGTCTTAACACATGCCAAAATTGAGGTGCGCTGTATAGATACAATCAGCCAAAGTTTCATCCTCAAAGAACAGGACTGGAAGGTCTTCTCCCTTAAATGTATTCTGAACATGGACACCGTCAAACCTAAACCCTTCTAAAACAACTCAGGTTCTTGAGAAATGCTTGAGATTTTCAATAAGTTCTCTGGTGAGCTCATATCCTTCCTTTCTTGCTTAGCCATCTTTGCTCAACAGCGCATTCACAGCCCCCAGGATGAGCATACCACAGATACAGCTTTATGTTTTCGATTAAAACGTACCCTACAACAGAAGTAAGCTGAATATTCCTTATTGTTATATCAGAAACATTCCCAACTTTGAACTCGGTCTACAGGAAACAGAAAACAAACAAATTCTCTTTCTTAAGCCCTGCCTTTAGGAAGGAAGGATAAGCTTTGCATACTGATTCGTACATTCTGAAGAAAGCAGATTACATCTAGGATAAGGAAATTGCAAAAAAGTACCCAAGTGGGACAGAATGGTAAGTAAAAAACAACAAATACTCAAGGGCAAAAAAAAAAAAACAAACCACCAACCAAAAACCAGCAACGGAGAACAACTTAAGACTCAAACCCCCTTTCTAGACCTGCCACTAAATTAGGGCAGCAGCGCAAAGCACAGAATAATCATTTCTGTTGCAGTATTTTCTCCCAGGCTTCTCAAGAACCATTAGCTTTGAGCAGAAAAAACAAAGGTTATAGAATCGGTGCCACCCCCAGGTGCCCCGCTGTACGGATTTCATTAGACTAAAAGCTGCTTCTCCCCCACCCCACTCCATGCACCGCCGTAACAACTCCAAATTATCCCCGAGATGATACAGTCCGAGAGGTGAAGCGCTCCCTGTTCACAAGCCCAGCACTCTGCGCTCCCAGCTCCGGCTCAGCACAAAGCTCACCATCCATTTTAAAAGCCAGCCAGGCTCCTTTCCAACACAACTTATACGCTTTAATACTTATTGTGTTTAACCTACTCAGATGACCCTTTGATACAAGAGCAGAGAAAATCCATCTTAAAAAAAAAAAAAAAAGTATCGATATCAATATAAACAAACGGCGTCTTCTGCAGATGGCGATTACGGCAATTAACCCCTCCACAAAGCGCGCCGGTGGAGCACCAAGCAGAAATCTGGTCACCCAAATATTCAAACTCCCTAACTTCACCATGTAACAAAGGCTTTTAAGGCTTTTATTCCCCCCTCCTAATTTGAGCTAACAATCCTTGGTGAATTATTCATACTCCTCAACTCACATTGTCCAACCGCCATCCCCCCCCCACCGCGGGTTTTGGGGGGTTTTTTTTAAGCTTAGTATTTCCAGATTCCAAACCGGCCCTTTTCTGCGCAAAACCTGAACCCCACAGGCACGGTGGCGATCAATTCCTACCCACTCATTTTCAGAAGCAATGGCAGCCC
>NW_008793958.1:190399-190809 GCF_000699145.1 Aptenodytes forsteri
TATCGCGTATTTTTATTATTTTTGTTCTGTAAAGAACTTTTTTCCCAGTGCTTGACTCCTTTCTCTTTCCCAAAGGTTTCGTAGTCCTAAAACCAGGACATTTCCAGTTAAAGAGTTCAAAACCTCGTATTAATTAAAGGGAATAGGCAACTGCATCGCCGGGCGGGCCAGCAGGATAACACACGGATAATTCAGCACACTTCGAGCAAGTTTGGCAACTTCAGACACCCCAACACCTAAAGGCAGAGCCCGGAGGCTGCACGGGGGCCGCGCGGAGGCACCGCGCCCCCGCTGCCTTCCCTCCCACCCAAGCAGGCCCGAACCCCGCCGGCCAAGCACCGGTTCAGGCTCGCGGGACGCGAGCTCTCCGCCCGCAGCATCGCAGTCTCCGTCGGGGCGCCGGGAGCGCC
>NW_008793958.1:191018-297312 GCF_000699145.1 Aptenodytes forsteri
CGGGCGGGCCGCGGGCCGGCTCCCCTCAGGGCGCGGCCGAGGGTGGCGGGGCCGGGCCTCGCCCCGAGTGGCCCCTGCAAGCGCGGCCTCGGGCACCGCTCACCTAAGGGCTCTGAGGTCTCCTGCAACCTTGGCTGGCCCGGGGGGCTCGTCAGGAGCGGCCGTACAGGGGGCAGGGCCTGTGCCGGCCCAGGCCTGTCACCAGGAGGCCTGGCATTGGGCACGGCCAAGCAGATGCTCACGAGTGGCCCTTCGGATCAGGAGCCAGGCCACAGCTGTGGGGGTGCAGAGAGAGGAGAACTGGGGCCAGAGCCCATGTATTTAAAATTAAAGGCTCCGCAGTGGACTTAGCTATGTACCCTTAGTCATAACGTGTCTGAGCGCTGTGGGGAGGCAGGGGAGGCAGGAAAGCTCCACAGAGCTCAGCGGTTCCTTTACATCTTGTAGGCTTCCATCAGCAAGGACTTGTAAGTGATCATACGGAGCTGAACTGTACAAGACTACTCGATTCGCAGCTCAGAGGTAACGATACCTTTTAAAAAAAGCAGCAGCTTTGACAGCCATAAGTAACATCCTTGCGCTGCTGTGTGCACATGTGATGCTGTAAGAAACACCTGGCAGGGCAAAGTGATGTCGTTTCAGTACTGCACCTTCCTAACACTTCTGCAGTGGGTTCCGAACTTCCAGGTAATAAGCAGTCATTTTTGCATACAACCGTGGGTTGGTTCGAGTTTTTTTAAAATTTCTTTTGAAGAAAAAGCAGTGACCGTGACATTTAATAGAAATCACAAGGAGTTTCTGTATGAAATGAATTGCTTCTGCCCGCAGCGGTCAGATACACAGAAGAGGCACAGGTGCTATAGGCTCCTTTTATTCCTTTAAGGTTTCTCATCCAAACGCTGACAAAGCCCAGCTTTACTTAGCTTATGAGATGTGACAACACGGCAGCCCATGGCAGTGTGGCTGTGGACTACTGATATTTCTGTTGTTCTCTACTCACTGGAGCCTGAAGAAGAGAACTAATCAAAGCGAGACTTAAACTCGGGTCTCTCGCATAAGTACCAACAAGCCACACACAAGAGCTCATGGACAACTTCATCTTTCAAAATGAGGTATAGGCAGTTTAAACATAGGGACAAATTCACTCATGCATGGCAGCCGCGCACTATTTTAGTACAGTCACAGAGTCGCCAGAACAGCCCCTAAGGAATTTCCCTGGTGAAATGGGGGGATCTCCTGGCAGCTGCTGAAATGACATACCCAGGTCAGTGCCACCTTCGCCATCAGAGCCCCTGCCACAGGGAATGCATTGGGGGAGTCTTCGTAGTGAAGTGGTGCTACCAGAGGTACTCCCCTTGCCTTAGAGGAGGCTGGTGCAACTCAGAGCAGCCATTGCAGCTTCTTTAATCTGAGTGTGAGGATGCAGTGGTTCCTGGTGAGCCAGCCAGACTCAGAAGTGAAAGCCTCTTCTGTCCCCTGGCATGCTGAAATGACATCCCCAGGTCAGTGCCCCCTTCGCCATCAGAGCCCCTGCCACAGGGAATGCATTGGGGGAGTCTTAGTGAAGTGGTGCTACCAGAGGTACTCCCCCCGCCTTAGAGGAGGCTGGTGCAACTCAGAGCAGCCATTGCAGCTTCTTTAATCTGAGTGTGAGGATGCAGTGGTTCCTGGTGAGCCAGCCAGACTCAGAAGTGAAAGCCTCTTCTGCACTTCAGCTGCAATCTTGGTGCTCGCACTCCCTTCGAACACCAAGTGGCACCGATGTGGTCCAGACCGGGGACTGCCTAGCTGTAATGCTACGGAACCTGGCCTGTCCTACCCAGTAGGCTCTTATACATACCCAGGTCAGTGCCACCTTCGCCATCAGAGCCCCTGCCACAGGGAATGCATTGGGGGAGTCTTCGTAGTGAAGTGGTGCTACCAGAGGTACTCCCCTTGCCTTAGAGGAGGCTGGTGCAACTCAGAGCAGCCATTGCAGCTTCTTTAATCTGAGTGTGAGGATGCAGTGGTTCCTGGTGAGCCAGCCAGACTCAGAAGTGAAAGCCTCTTCTGCACTTCAGCTGCAATCTTGGTGCTCGCACTCCCTTCGAACACCAAGTGGCACCGATGTGGTCCAGACCGGGGACTGCCTAGCTGTAATGCTACGGAACCCGGCCTGTCCTACCCAGTAGGCTCTTATTTTCAGTCCTACGGCTGTCACTTCTTCGAATGACAATTTTGGTGCCCATAAGCATTGATGTCTTAGGATCCACCTGGGCACCTTTATTAACGTTATCCAAATTTACATACCATGCAATACATCAGAAGGGTTCCTCGTTGAGAATTCTCATGCTAGGTTCTGATCATTTTAAATCATTCAGGCACAAAGGCTCAAGATGTGTTAGCAATCCCCGAGTAAAAGACACTGCAGAAAAATCTCAGTAAACGAATTACTAACACTGCTCGAGTTAATTGTTCAAAGATGTCAGACTTCCCAGCATGAACTGGCTGAGGAGCTGTGAGTATTGTGGTCTCCTTACTAGACACATTTCTCTCATGCCAAACATGCTTGCCCCAAGCTCATAATAAAGAATACTGCATCAAAACACAACTGTGTTTCAGGAGGATGTTAGTGGAAACTTGTTCAGCAATTAAGCATTTCATACTATAGCAGCTCTAGAGAGATGTTAAGCAGATGCTCTCCCCCCCCCCCGTCCTCCCCCTTATTAAACTTTTGCATCACTCCACTAAAATTCTGCATATACATTTTCTTTCCCGCTTTGCCAGTGGCTGATAATAGAAACTTATCACAGTATATAATGCCTTAGTCACTTTTCCCTGACCTTTACTGCTGTGCTAAGTTCATGCTCCAACTTACGTTAAGAGAACTTCCTGAATAAAATAGTGTTTGCATATGACTAATTAGGGCAAATGCACAAGCTGATGAGTCAGCAAACGGCTTGGTGAGGACAGCGGCAGGGATTCAGCAGCAGAACAAATCAATGTGAAGATGTGAGATACGCTCCCGTCTGTGGCTTCAGATCTGTCTGCTGATGGGTCACCTCTCACCATGACGGGCTCTGTATGCATTAACTCTCGGGACTCAAACGCATCCCCATCAATACCGATTAGCAAAACTTCTGCTGACTTCAGTGGGAAGAAGATCAGGGGCTTAATTTTCTCAGGCATCTTCCCTCCAAAGAACACTTACCATTTCTGAGCATGGACTTACCAGGTGGTCGGTGTTAAAGAGAAGTAAGGACTCCCTCCATTTATCTCGCTTGAGTTGGCAACTCACATCACATGGGATGTCACTGCAACAACCCCGCCCCCAGCACTGGCTTTGCTGGGTTTTTGCTTCGTAGTACAGCCCCTTACATTTAGGGAATTGATATTCATTGATTCAGTAAATAAGCACGGTGCTAAAATGAAGGGCACGTGCTGGTCTATCGATATTTGACCACAACACCTGCCTTACCCACAGCACCCCTGTGGGAGCATTTACTTGAAAGAGAAGCGCCACAAGGTCTCTAAGGCTGTGCAGACCCACGGCTCCGCTACACAGGCTGTCAACGATCTAATGCTTGTTACTACGACTTACTACGCTTAACAATGCAAGAACACGAGATCTCTGGTAGTCAACTCATTCACAATAGAAAAATGAACGTAAATTTGAATCAAATTCAAACCAAACCATTGGTAGGGAAAGCCTAACGCTGCTGTTTCTCCAATACAAAATATTGTCTGAAACAAGAGTACGTGATGAGAGACACAATGTCTCTTTGGCAACTGTTATTTCCACCGTTTTTTTCTAACCTTAGTGCTGCTCCTCTCCTTCATGTGCCAGGATCTTATTTATTTTTCTTTTTGCATTTGCACAATCCACATTTTTTAAACTATGACCATCTCTTAAAGCCTGCTTGTCTCAGTACACATTCAGACATTTGGAAATACTCTCTTGACTGTGATTTCTGCACAGAGACGTACACCAATGTGGGTAACAAATTCTGCAGTATAATAAAAGCACTATGTCCAATTCAGTGTAATTAGATTTGGGGGAAGGATTTTCTACCCACGAAAGGAATTTACCAGATGAAAGCATAAGGCAAGCAGGCGCTCAGCAGGCTACGCTGTACAGTTTCACCAGTCGGCTGCATCCTGCCAACCCCAGACCACTCCTGAGCAGATACTGCTCATTGTACGGTGGTTTTCGTGATGTGGACAAAAAGCAGGATGGAATTTCAAAATTGTCCTCATAGAAAAGACGGGTTTGTGGTCAAAGCCCTGAATGAAGACTTGGGGAGCTGAGGTTCGGTTCCAGGCTTCCTGTGGGACATTACACAAATCAGAGAAAGGCTTTCAGATTTCAGTGCTGCAATCCTTTGCCACAGTGCCGAGTGGAGGAGTTCACTGCGTGCCGGGCATGAAGTCTGCCTCCCCATGCAGTGCACTGGGAGATCTGGGACCTGCACTGGAGCCTCAGAAACCAGCTGAGGAGGCAGCGACTGAGATAACGACAATGGGAACACTGAAAAAAAGGAGTGCTGCTTGGGCCCACGACTTTGCCAAGGCCAGGTCCAGTTTTTGGCCTTCAAGATACTTCTCTGTGCTCAGGATCCTTAGCTGGTAACTCTGCCCTGCAGCTAGGCACAGCGATGGGACTTGGAAAGAGTGGACAAAGTCTGGGGGGTAAAGCAGTGTCTTGGAGGTCAGAGATACTTGTTCAGTCTCTGTCCTGTCCAGCTCAGACCAGGGTTTGGTACCCACATGGGCAAAGCCTTGCTTCTTCTCTCCTCTGGGACCTGTTTCACTTTAGCCCCTAAATTGCTGTGTACAGAGGGGCACCTGGGGACATGTAGGAGCTGGGTTTAAATCCTTGCTCCAAATCAGGCAAAAGAGACATTTGGGCACAAATTTGCCCCACTCAGCATTTGGAGGGTGCAGGGGTGCCTGAACAGTGGGTTTGGTGCTCCTTGGCTTGGTCCTGAGTACACTTGAGCACACCAAGCACTGTTTTCATGGCCATCGGTCTTACTGTGTAAGATGTTGACACAAACACTTCCTCCCCCCCCACACTTGCCTCTGCTCACACACCCCGAGCACGACTTTCTCGTGGGGCCGTGGTGACCAGCGCAGCACGGTCTGTCATCACACCAGTAAGCAGGGCACTGGCTGGTTTTGCTTGTGACCAACAAAGTGTTTTTAACCTACATCCCTGGAGCCAGCAAGACACTCCCAATATCAGCCCATAACACCTCATACCTACCAGGCTAGTTTTACTTTCTTCTCTGCCCAGCTTCCCTTTTGAAGGTACTATAAACACAAGTGAAATGCTTTGAGGACACGTAAGGGAAACCAGATGAGCAGTCAGCAGATGCAGCGTGAACTGTGCGACAGTCTTTGCATAAGTTATAACCTAGAGCAGAGGGAAAATGCGTTTCTCAGAAGGAGACATGGTTTCAATTTCATGCAGATTTCTGTCTCCTACAGCTAGTTATGATCCACAGGAACATTCTGAAAGAGGTTTCTTTTTCCTTTTCTTGATCCTTTTCATCCTTTCTACCAAGCCCCTTTGTTATTTTACAGCCTGGACCGCAAGTTTCTCACACGGAACAAAAAAGATTTGGAAATAAATGGAAAGATGAAATTGAATGGGCTTCACTTGTAATTAAAATGTAAAGGGGACCAAACTATTTTACCTGATGCAAAATTGAGAACTGTTTAAATTCTGGTTTTTTTCCTGTTTTGGCATTAAAACACACTTTCTTTCCAATGTTCTTAAGTGTTTCTACTTAACATTTCCCCAGCTTGGATCTAGCTAAAACACAAAGGGCTTGAGGTTTTATTTGTTTGTTTGTTTGTTTGTTTTCCCGCAACATATTAGAAAATGCAGTGCAAGCTTTAATGACTATGTCTGTTTTAACATGTCTTTTGGAGGACTGTAGGCATTTATGGAGGAATGAGGTAATTAATATATTACTTAGGCACGCAAAGACAAGTTGGAAGCAGCTGTCTTTCTTCTCTTGATATGGCAACACAATCGTTAAAACAATGGCTTCTTATATCTTTTTTTTTCCTCTCTGTGTTCACAGACCACTCAAGTTGCTTGTTTAAGTCAAAGCTTTAAGAGCTCACCATATTTTCAGGACCAGTAATTTCTCTCTCAAACACACTGTTCCCTCTTACTTGAAGTAGCAAAATGAAAATCAGTATCACAATCCCTTTAAGGAAATGTTGGTATTCAAATAAACTGAAGAGCTCCCATGTTCTCATTTCAGCCTCTAAAAAATTACTTTTATAGTACATTCATTTCCCTTCCAGACCCAGTTTTTCCACCTATCAAGCAAGAACCACAGCCTTCACAGATGTGGTGAGAAGATGTGAGTTTAGCTGATCCAGCCAGCTGAGAGAGGTGTCAGGTACCCCAGAGTCTGGGATCCACAAGCAGAGGAAGGAAGGATCAGGTCACATTGCTTCCTGCCTTGCAGGAAGCCAGGTGGGTGGGTGAGGGGGGATGCCTAAACCGGTGTTTCTAAATTGCAGGGTCAAGGAACCGATCATTGCTCTAGGCAGAAATAAGCACTTTGCCAGCTTGATAACAACAGAGCTGAGACACAGATTACAGTTCCTTTAATTTTCTTCCAGTTAATTAAATGATCAATTGCAGTATAGGCTTTCAGCCATGGCAATGCCAGCTGAAAGGAGCTCTCCAGTTCATGAGAGGCTAATCAATAGGTGTCACTTGCAGCAGCGATACAGGTTTTTATTTTAAAGCCAAATATCAAAATGCAGAGGCAAAATACTGCTGTTATTCACAGCAAATTGAGATCTTCTCCTGCCCCCAAAAAATCCCAATGAAGGGAAGAATGGCACAAGTAGTTACAGCTTTAGCTTGGGTTGTGTTTTCACTTCTCTGCTTACCATAGACTTCCTGCATGACCACAGACAAAACGCTTAGGTCCAGATACGCAAAGGTATTCAGGCAACTGAGATAAAAATCGGTTGGACTTAGATACATAAATAGTTTGTGGATCTGGTCCTTTGGAAGGGAGACTGAATTCTCCACTTACGAATGGGATAATAGGTACTTTCCAGCAGAACTGCAACTCCCGTCACAGAAGACAAAGGCCAAGTAAGAGCTGAGGGAAGGCAGCGACTGAACAGCGCCAGGGTGTTTGACCACAAAGCAGCACCTGAGCACTCTGCCCGGTGTCTTCTCCTTAGCGCTACCCACCTCGGCCAGCAGTAACAGAGACTGACGTCCCCTTTGATCGCTTTCCAGCTGTTTCTTGGTTCAAACTTTTCATTCCCAAGGACTTTACCTGGAGACACTGTGGAGTGCAGGAAGGGTGAAGTGCAGGGCAGTGAAACAAGGACCACCAGTGCTGGGTGGTCAGGGCACTTTGGCAGGTGGGAAAATTTAAAAAAAAAAAAATAGTCGAGGCATAAATGGGCTGGGGGCATTCCTATATTGTTAATGAAGAATTCGGCAATCCTGGCAGGTTATGGTAGGAGCTAATAAGCACAGCATTTCAAAGACCAGGAAAACCCTGGGTTCATATGTCAAAAGATGTCAACAGAGGATGGAAGGAGTTTGCCAAGGAACTGAGTAAGCAAAATTCAGAACCATAATGACAAAGTTTGTGCATCAAACCTCTCTTTGCTATCTGAGATCACGTTAAGTAATGAAACTGTTTATCAATAAGAGGCAACTCATGAGCGTGGGAAACAAAGATCTCGTAGGAACTGGATCTAGATAAGAATGACCACAGACCTCACCATTTTCAGAACGAAATGAAAATGTGTTTATGCTGCCAGCTTTTGCTCAATGCAAGCCTTTAGTACATATAGGTATTCATGCACCTAACAGAGAGAGATACACAGAAGCTAATCAAGTTTTCTTTTTCCTGTTGTCTTGGAAAGGAGAAAAAAAAGTTAGTTCATGGATATAATTTTCATTTTTAGACAGTTGAGAAGCCCTCAGTTCATCAGGAACAAAATGCCTCACCAAAAAACTGGACAGCAAGGTCAGAAACCAGTTAAATTTCATCACTATTTCATGGCTGCTGCTTTTATTAAAAAAAATAACGCAAGAGGACTATAGCAATAGCATCTCTACTACTCATTTATGTTACTAGAACTGTTACGCAAAACTGAGAGAAGACAGTACTGCCTGCAATCTCCCCCAGGTAAAAGCAAGCGTAGGCCTGAGTACAGCAGCTTGCGGATTATTGATAGGACTAACAGCTGAACATTAAACCATCTTCTCCCAAAGCAGCAGCAAAAGAAATCTAATTGGCGGAGGAGAGCATGGTTTCTGGAGAAGGAAGAATCCATTCTTCCTGGTGTAACAGGAACACTTTTGCAGGGTTTTAAATTGATTTAAGCTTGAAAACAAACAAACAAAAATCAACCCCTTAGGTACCAAGATCCATAGGAGACATAATTGAGGTGAACCGGGCCAGGAATTCACAAGCCAAAGAGTCTCAGCAGCTGTTAGAGGTGTATGTATCACTATAACTGATTTATTGGGCAGGAACGCACGCCTGGCTCACCTGGTACTCTCAGCCTGACATGTCTGGAGCACCGCACCCTCACCCATCTGCCAAGCACCCCTAAGGCTCAGGCAGACAGAAAAAAGGCCTGCAAGTGATAGAGTTAGGGGGAAAAAAACACCTCAGTGACATCTCGGGCTCCTCTATAGCCAGCCTCGCTGACTGAGCAATGCCTCTTAGGTTGCATCTTGGTGTGATCTTGCTTCCCCCAGGTATGTGCAGAGGAGGGGACAGGAGAGCCTGTGCGAGGTGCCCCCGGTGCGTCAGGCTGCAAAGGCAGGGACAGGCAGGCTGCTCCGACTGTGTGGCTTCTCAGTGGAAAATCCGAAATGTAGAAACATAGCCACAATAATAAAACCCAACAGAAAACACCCCCTCCTCCCTCAAAATACAGACACGCAGGCTTGGCTCAACCCAAAGGTCAGCTCGTTGCCAGTCCATTGACTTCTTCAAGATCACGTAGGCAGCCAGTCAGCTTCTCAGGGATACAGCCCAAGTTTCCAAATTCACAGATCTGTGCGGTAACCACTAATCTTCCTGGCAGGGATTTTTTACAGACAAAAGTCCCTCACATTTTTTGCCCCATCAAGAAAAGACAAGTAGCTTGCATCATACAACTTTTATTATTTTTCCCTGCAAAGCAAACTCGTCGTAAAAAATGGGCTGAAAATGACTTAAACGAGCTGAAAACTACCCAGCAGCAATGTTTATTTTGCAAAACATAGTTATCTCATGTCCAGGAGCCGTCATTAATTTGAAAAGTTTCCGCATGACCTCAGAGTTTCTGTAGCATGTGTGAGTGTCCTGCAGCCTCTGCTGCATGTGATGGTAAAGAAATCACTGCTGCAGCCCTGTGGAAAGAGTAATAAAGTTCTGTCTATCATGTCTGAGACAGCACAACCAGGGGTTTTTTTAAATAAATTATAAAACTGCACATCTCAGTGCAAGTACTTAATTGGTGCATATGCTCACCTAAAAAATGCTGCTAAGCAGAGGCAGACGCTGGTCACAGGGTTACGGCCTGTGTCAGACACAGGTACGCTTCCTGAGGTTGCATGTGGCCAGCTTTGAAGTGCTGGGTGTCAGTGAAATAAGGCCAAGCTCTTGCAGGCTCATAGGAGGGGTATGAGGAAAATGTAATTTCCTGGAGTTAGCTAACACATCTGACCAGAGAAAGTCAATCTCATCGATTAGTATCTCTTCTTCTGTTGGCCCTTTCTAATCTCTCCTGACTGGGCAACTCCTCCCAAACGCCTCATTGCTAAATAGCAATTAAAGTGTAAATACATTAGCAACTCCATATTATAAACTGGCTGGCAAGCCACACGGTGCTGCCACGCCTGGCCACGGCAGTGGGACTCTGCCTCATCACTGGCCGCTTTCCCGTGCTGGGAGTATCGATCAGTCACTCTGAAACGACGTCAGAGTTCACGTCCCGTTATAACACGATTTTGACCTTTACGAATTAACTGCAGCCTCTGTGGGGCGTGTGGTGTTAAACAGGGACAGGTTCAGGTGACGGTCCCTGTTACCTGCTCCCAGGCAGCACCTGCCCCAGCAATCGCTTTCTTCTCCACTTGACCGGGCCAGCAGTTGTCCTTTCTCCTTTCAGATGACAGGAAGCATTCATAGTCCATCGTACGTGCGATGGCATATTGCAACTCTCTGGTTAGCGCTTGCTATGGCACCCGTGCAGACACTTGATGCGCTGCCTGCAGAGCCTGGCAGGGAAACCCAGGGCTTTCCCCTTAAATATTCAGCTTATCTCCAGGAATACAGAGCCCAGCCGTGGAAACCTGTGTCTCCATTTGCCTCGCTGGGTGCGCAGCAGTTTGGAGTGGGGTTTTTGTGAAGCTGAGGCACAGGGGTTTTGGTTGGAAACCATTGGCTGCAGTGCCCAGGTGTGGTAACCCTCGCAGAGCGGGGACTCTCTCGCTGCCAAGTTGAGGGGATGCGCATGGAAGAGGGGAGGACGGGCAGCGAGAAGGCGGTGACTCTATAATCCCTCCTGTACACAAATAATCTCTGCTCTCCTGAGTCATCTCTGTGACGTTTTGCTGTGGCAGGTCGTAAGCAGCAGTTCCCCAGGTATGAAACAGGACACTTCTCCAAAGCACGTTGAGTTTGACTCGGTTCGCCAATGCTGGTGGATGCACAAGCTTCCAGGCAAGCCGTTCCCACTTTGCTGCTCCATTTCTTCTGCATATCAGCATGGTCAAGTTCATTTCCCCTGTGGTGAAAGGAGGAGATAAAGAGTTATTTTAAAGTCCTCGAGACTTGTGTGAGAGCAGGGTGAGGGCCTCCTCGCTTGTTTGCACACCATTTTGGTGGAAAAACAAAGAGGTGAGCGTGGGAAGAGGGAGGCTTTCCCAGGGCATCCTGCTGAGCTGTCCTTGGAGGTCCCCGAGCTCCTAAACCACACAGGGGTCGGATAAAAGGATGGAGGTGGCTGGAGAGCACAGGGATGGTAAACACATGACTCAGGCATGAAGTGGTTTCAGCAGAGGGGTAGTAATGCACAAGCAATAAAAGGGGAGCTACCAGCACAACATTTCCTGTTAACCACATACCAGACTCGCTCGGCTTTCCGAGGAGAAGACACCAGGGAGAGGAAGGAGGAAGCCATGTCTCGGTCCGTGCCAAAACATTACCCTAGACGTAAAAGATGAGAAACTCCCATCACAACTCAGAGGGCTCCTGGTATGCATGAGAGCTGCAGCAGGCAATAAGAAATAAATGAGGGGCAGAAACAGGGGTAGTGCTGGAGAGAGCTAGGTGAAAGCGTGCAGCCTGGCAGAGGGCTGGGCAGCACCGGGGAAGCGCAGCCGCCCAGCTCGGGCTCTGCGTGGGACTGGCAGGTCGGCTCCCCAGGACGCACGACGTGGGGCTTTCCCGGGTGGGCTCTGCTTGGTTTTCTTCTCTAGAAAAGAGAATTTGTGCTGGGGCAGGTATCCAGAGCCGCCCGCTGTGTGCTGCTGGTTTTGGAGCAGCGCTGCCATCGCTGCCGTCAGGAAAGCCGGCAGCGTGGGTTGCTTTAATAAATGCTTTCTGCAAGCAGCCTCTTAATGGGATCTTTTGCCTCTGGAGGATGTGACGTGCGGTAACAGTCTGTCTGCAGAAACACTTGCCCATCTGTCTGCAGAAATAGGCCAAACACAGAGTTTTCTCCTCATTCACACTAAAAAAAAAAAAAAAAGGTGTTTTTTTAACTTAAAAACTCGCGTGCTTTCGCAGAGCGCAGACACGGAGCTGTCAGCCGCTGGGGGAGAGTTTTTCTCTCCATCACAGACAGCGGGATCTGCTGCCAGGCTGCCGCATAGTAGCTGCTCTGAGTGCCTCTGTTTATACTTGTGGAATATATTTTATGCTTCCCAACGCCTGGATTTACTGAAGTCTGCCACTTATGGAAAGCCACCGGATATTAAAAAAAGGCACTGGGATCAAAACTGTAAAAATGTACATTATTAATAGCAGCACTGATTTTTAAAAGAGTTAACATATGTAGAAAATATAGCTGACCGCATTTCATAAATGTTTAAAGGATGAATGGTATTTAGTGGCAAAATACTGCTCTCTGTGACAGGTGGGGAGGGAGCATCTGAGGCAGAGGGACTCAATGACATAAATTTGTCTTCCTGTGTATTTTGGAACATGATTTATTTGTGTTCACTGAAATGGCAGCTTTTCTGGTAATTTCTTCCTTTCCCAGCAAACAAGCCTTAATCTCCTTACTGGAAATTGTACTATTTGTGCAGAAAATCCTGCCTCTGAGATTGCTTGAGATCACAAGTTATGTAACCCAAACAGATGGAGTTGGAACTTTTTTTTTTTTAATGTCAATTCATATTATAATCCCAGGCTGCAATCATTTATCAGTTCATTTGTCACATAGAAAAAAATAGACTGAGGATTTTAAATGTGCGTTTAATATACACTTACATAGGAACACTTATGCCCGTGACAAGACTGTCGCTAATTACCTGTAATAGTAATAACGCTTATTAAGGACTTTCCTCATTCTTATGAACAGAAGGACTCTGTGTGATACACATGATATTATGACTGTCACCCTGCAAAGACAGGTATATGGCTGTATTTACGCTTTGGATAGATGTGGTTATCTGCAGCGCTGGTATGAAGTTAGATCTGAGAGTACCCGGGAGATCAAACCGGTGAATAAGCGGGAAGGAGGAGCTGGAGGAGAGCTGGAGAGAAGCAGGCCCAGGCAGGGCAATCAGTGTGAAGAACATGATTAAAGCTGCCCTGTTCAACTCTTGAGCAATATTAGGTCTTGTAATGATGAATCATCCATCCAGCTCCCAGCTGATCTGGTGCACACACTGTAGAAGCCAATATATAATATACAATACCTAGTTTTAAAATTCACATTAGCTTAATAGTCCATCTGCTAACACGATCAGGCAGATAAAATCCTAAAAGGCTCAATTACACTTGCAGAGATTTCATCCTTTTTTCTTACTAATGTGGCTGTTCTTATTTCATGTGAGTTTAAGCTAAAGTGAATCAAGACCACAGGAAAAAGAGGATGAAAAGGGATGGAAGGGAAAGGTAGCAAGCAAAGGTTATTCCAAAATTAATATAAATGGAGTATCTAGGTGTTCTTAAAACTGAAGGGGGCTTGATCAGATGAATTTGGGAGGAAGAAGAGAAGGAAAGAATAATTTGAAACCAAATCTAATTTTCTATCAAGCTGAAGTTGATAGAAACCAGGACTAAAAAAAAGCCACCGAGTTTAAATATGGTCTTAGTCCAACCACATTATATACTTTTATTCCATTCAGTGGGAATTCCCCACATGACACACTTGCATATTTGGGCCCAAAGTGTAATCTAAGGCTCAAACCACAGCAAGGAGCTTTCCTAGAGGAGAGCTTTCAAGAAAACCTCAGAAAGCTGAAGTAGAGATCCTGGTACGATGCAGTACTTTCTGCAAAAGCAAAACCAAAACAGAGGCACGATGCAGCTGCCAAGGTTGTGTTCAGGGGTCTGTGCACGGAGCTTGACCCCCGTGGACCGGCTCTGTGTTGTGTTTAGCTGTAATTGCACAACCACCGCTTCGTTCCAGCACGCTGCTTTATTATGCTGGGGTTTGCCAGCTAGGGGTGTAAGGTGGCTGGAACGGGCTCTGGTCCAGGGAACGTAATGGAGACCCCAAGATCTGGTCCGTCGCCAGCACCCCTCTGCTACCCTTCCACACATTCCTGGTGACAGTTTTTCATCTTTTTTGGGACCGTTGTGGTGCTTGCCCGCTGGGTTGTCATTCCCAAGGGCACGCCTGAGTGGGATGCCGTGAGTGAGAGCTCACCTCCGTGCTGTGACCGGGGATGACGGCAACAGCTCAGGCCCCATCACAAGACAAAAACCTTACGTTGTGATCCCATCTTTCATTTTGCTAAAACCTGAACAGTTCCTCTGGCGAATGCTTTCAGGGGACCAACCTAGAAAACTGAAGCAGAGGGCTGCTTGCAGCCAAGGGCTGCACCATCAGCCGTTTTTAGGTCTCACCACCGACAACAGATCTTCCACTAAGAACATTGCTAAGTGGGACAATAAAAACCAAGTCAGCAGGAGTTAGGCGTTTAAATCCAGATGCGGTTATGGCCTCTAAATTCCCTCATCCCCTCGAAGTTCAATTTTTTTCCTCTCCTATTTAAGACTGCAGAGAGAACAACAGATTTTAATGAAGCGTCAAGTGATGGAAGTTGTTACAAAGATGGTCTGACAGTAGAAGCAATGCAAGATTTCAAAGACAGACCCAATTTTAGCCAGGGAATTGCCATTTCTTATACACAACGCCATGCAACACCTTGACCTCCTTTCTTCTGGACTGGAGGCTTTACCTACTTGGTACTACTGATGTGAGAAAAATTATAATGGGTTTTTAATTCATTCTGGATCTTGGCCAGTGATTAATTTAGTCAGATGCTTTTCTATTAGCCAAAACTTCAAAAATATCTTTTTTTTTTTCCCCCCACAAGGAAAGGAATGAGCTTCTGCTCCTGCTTTTAAATATATGTAAATGTTTAACTGAGCAGGATTTTGCTCAAGCTTATAAAACGTGCTTTCTTTAGAATAGCTTTTCCCTGGATGATGTAATTTACTTGACTGGGTATTTTCTACTCTTGCACAACTGTGTTAGTTGATCTAAGCAGATTAATCTAAGCACCAACCTGGCACTTGCTTTGCCAAACAGTTATTCAGTGCCCTGCAAAAAAGCATTGTTATTTTAGGGAGGCAAAAGGATCACGTCCGTGCCTGAGATGACTTTCAGATGGATGTTAGTCTGTTTGTGTGTAAATAGGTCTAAAAGCCCCAAGGACCAACAGGCTGGATGAGCCAGATACTGTATTAGCAGTTACGTAACAGAAGCAGCACTAAGAGGAGAAAAAAATGCCGTTTCTTCCCCATTGTTACAATGACAGTCCAGAGTCAGATGATTTATAGGACATGGGGATGATTTTGAAGGAAGCATCCACAGCACTGGCTATGCTTACAAGTCCCTTCCTAAATCTTCAGCCCCCCAAAGCTCTTGATATTAGAGTCTGGGTTTGTAGGGGACGGCAGAAAAAAGAGGGAGAGGAGAAATAAGGAGGTTTATTTTTAGTAGAAATGACTCTCAGGCAGGGGAAATGTGACAGACTGATAGCTTTTGGGAAACATTTTGTTAAACCTAAAGCACAGACTGTGGGAAGCAGATTCAAGTCATCTCCGTAACATGCTCCAAAATGCTTCAATGTCACTCAGTCAGTCTGCCCTTAAGGGTGAGATAATTATGGCTGTGCTTTCTGAATGAGGGGTTTTTTGGTTCACTGATCAAAAATTTATTTTAAATCAACTTCAAATGAAATTTTCACTCCTCGTTTTGTTAGGGTTTGGGGGAAGTTGACATTTTCCCTCTTTTCACTCAAAATTATTAATGCAATTCAGACAATATTCAAGAAAAACACAATTTTTCATTAGGACTAAGGAGATTTTAAGGGGGAAAAAAATCACCATGAATATTTTTGCCATTGTAAAAGTACTTCCTAAATTCCACTCAGGTACTTGGCGACTCCAAAACTGCAGGATCATGTGGGGAAATTTCTTCCTGGGCTTCTAGCGATCTCTGAATTGATATTCAATTCCTCGATATTTCTGCCTATTAAAGACTGGTACATCCAATCACATCTCCCTCTTGTGGTGACTTCCCAGGACTGAAACAACCTGCTATTTACTCGGCATTATATGGGTTTATATAGGTTGCTTCTTTTGCTAGCGCTTCGTTTTCCAGCCTGAAGTCCTGCTGATGACAGTAAGCGGGTGTTCGAGAGGCTCCACCACCATTTCTTGCCTTGTGCTTCCCAGCAAGATGCCACCAACTGCACCTCTGGGCTTGGGGACACCGATGTCCACGCCAGCCCCGTGCCAACCAGCTCATCCTTTCGACAAGCCAAGAGAGATGTCAGCAAAGAAAACGCTTCTGTATCTGCACGACGGGCAGCTGAACAAATCCACTAACTAGGCAATCCTGGTGAAACATGGGCTTTATAAGATGTTTTGCCCTCCAGAGCCCTTGTGGAGATTTCCCCCTAAATTACAGCATTTTGCTGCTCCCCACTTGGGTTTTACAAATAGCTGCTTTTATAACTACATTTATCCTCCTGCTAACGGTTTCAGAGCAAATGATATTTCATTTTGATGAGAAAGCTTTTGAACAGAAGCCAAATCGCTCCAAGCAAAGCAGATTTTGTTTTCCTACAGTTTAATCAGTAGGAAATTAAGAGGCCAATATTATGCTGCCACAGACATGGAGGCGAGGAGCCGCCTTTGCTCGGGTAAGTTTTTCCTCTCCCTCACTCCCTGGGACATAACCAGGAGTCAAAAGTCACGCTGTCTAACATAAATCCGACAGTCCCAATCCTCAGCCCATGTAAATCAGCATCGCTCCATCGGGTGAACTGCAGATTTACAGCCTTCGTCAGTCAGCAGGTACACAGCATCCATCACAGAACAGTCCCCGATCAGCTGACCTCTCTAATTTGTTAAAAAGTCAATTTTACCTTTTAAGAGGAAATCAAGGACATAATTCAAATTCCTGTTTGTGTCTTTGCCTCAAGAGGAAGGCAGCTCCTAAGCAGCTTCTGGCAGGTGATCAGACAGTATGAAAAGCCACTGAAACTATATATATGTGTGTGTATGTTTTTTCATGCTGTCTGAAAGGGTCAAGGCTGGCTGCTCCAAGGGAAGGTGTTTCTAGGCAAACATTAATGTGACACTCTGTTTGAAGGGGTGACTCAGCCACAGAAATATGTGCCTTTTATCACACATTTCAAACTCTGTAAAAAACAAGTTTAGGGGACTTCAGTCTGTTTATTCCATGGTGGAGTTCAGCTCAGATTCTCCATTCAAAAGATGTTTCTCTCACAGGTTTTAGCTAATGTCAAACTGTATAGACTAAATGCTTTCTGAGGGCTATGTACTTTATGTACGAAATACAGTACCTGTGTTGCTTTAAAAAGGACCCAGCATTGTTATCTAGGTGATGGTTTTCCAGCACATGCCTGAATGATGACGAGAAACCTGCAAATCCTGCAAAGATTTGTCCCCATAAAGTCTCACTTTACAGCAAAAGACTTATTATACATTCAGTGTCCCACCCTCGGGAGAGAAAACTCCTCGCTGGGATCCCGGACTCTTTCCGGAGGAGTTTTAAGCGGGTCGGTACAGAGGAACGCTGCCAGCAGCCGCCGGTCCCTGTGGCCAGCAGAGCTTTAATGCTCGGCCTTTTACATGGGGTCATCTGAGGTTAAGAGCAAGGGGGGACCGTGTTGGCTTAGGCTCCTCCTGCCCTCTTCTAATCAGGATCAAACTGAAACTCTTTTCAGTGCTGGGCCTGGCCCCCCTACTTCAGCCGGGGGGGGGCGGCCGGGCAGGATCAAACTGAAACTCTTTTCAGTGCTGGGCCTGCGTCCCCCTCCACGCGGGGGGGGGGGGGGCGGATTTCCCACCCGCTTTGCTGGGTTTTTAAGGGGAGACATCTGCAAACTCCAGCTCTTGCCCCGGCTCTCCGTGCGGAGCATGTTCGTGTTTGAGTAGGCTCAAGAGACCCGGCAGGCTGGAGCCAGGAGGGAAGGGAGCAGCCTGGAGATGCCTGTGCTGGCCGGGCACAGGTCAGATGCGAATAAACCCTGTTAAGATGAAGGGGCCGGGCTGCAGCACTAAGCAAACCCAGCTGAGCTGCCTCCGACCCCAAACGGGTCAGCCCTGTGCTGCCAACAGTCCCCTTCGCAGCATCCAGAGCCCGTGGGCGGGATGATCCATGCATTTGATAGGGAAGGAGCATCTTCCAGCACTGCCTTGGCACTAAGCGGCTTTCCTGGGAAGGCAGCCGCCGATAGCTGGTTGTAGGAGAGGAAAGGGGAGGCTGGTGGCATGGAAAACCCTGTCACCTTTCTGCAGGTTTCCTCATCTCGAGAGTCAGCACTTTATCATATTGCTGGCAGAAACTGTTTGAAGGCTCCTTAATTAGCCTGTGGTCTCAGGCAGTTCCTGTGCTGACTGCTAGATGGATCTGGGTGATACCCCAGGGTTCATTTTGTCAGATGGAAAAAGTTTCTATGTAAACCACAGTTAAACCCATGTGGTTGCCTGACTATCAGGCAGGCTGGGGGGGTGGCAGCGAGTGGAGGTGAGAAGGGGCAGGCATGTCAGATAGGATTTGTTTGTGCGATGTCCTGATAGGAAGTGACAGGCTCTAGATGAGCTGGATTTCAGCAGGTCTCACCTCTGAAGCGCTTCTCCACTCTTGACTCCTGACGCCATGTGCCACGGCTGGTGGGAGGAGGATGGGAATTGCTTCTCGGAGAAAAGTCGCTCAGCATCTGAAACAACCATTCCATGTTTTGCCCACCACACCCTGCTGCGTAGCTCATAGCCAGTGCAGCTGGGGTTTTCCTCTTTTTTTTTTTTGACCCGAAGTCTCACAAAAGCCTTTTTTTGTAGGACCCCCCCGCACCATGAGCCGTGCCTCGGGTACCACCACCACCACCACCGCAGCAGCAGCAGCAGCTCCACCTCACACCCCCCCTGCCTGCACCGGGGCTCCCAGCCACGGCACTGGGGCACCAAGGGTCAGAAAAGGAGCTTTCATCTGTTTCATGCCAATAGGAGAGACTGAGTTAAAGCTTTTAATCACTTGCTAAAATTATTGTTAAATTAGGGAGTTAACTCAGCTGTTTACTCAGCTGAGAAACCTGCTTTTCAGCTGGGACACCTAGCTGCTTGCCCCCATGTTTGGGCCAAACCCCAAGCAAAGGCAAGCTACAGTTCCCAAGTTAGAAGGGGATCCAAAATCAGAGGCTCAGATACTTTTCCTCGCTGCCCCCCCTCCTCAGGGGTGTGCCCCCCATTCCTTATTCAATTCCCCCCCATCTGTTGCTCACACCTCCGTAGGGACGGCTCCCAGAGCCCAGAGCTCCCGCCTGTAGCAGGGCTCCCACCTCCTCCCTCTCATAGCCCCCAGCACACCTCCCTCCCGCCCCCCCCAAATCCTTCAGCTGGCATGAATATGTACCACGGAGCTTGGGGCTTTTCCTTATGCACAGGGGTGCCCCTGAACATACATCTACGTCTGCTGTTACACATAAAAAAGCAGTTGTATAGAAGTATGTGCAGGCATGTGAATATGGTCATATATTACAGGGAGCTGTTTCTCCCACAAGTGTGCAGAAAAGAGCGTTCTGAGACCACCTGTTGCTGATTTTTCTCATCTTTACTCCCACACATGCAGGCAATAACAACTGGAAATAGATTTCTGAAGAAGTTTAAATTAAGAATATTTTCCTCTGCTTAGGCAGGCATTTGACAGTGTAATTCTTAAATATACTTTATTGCTATTAAATTTAATACTTGTGAAGGATTACATATCTGCTTCATTGCAAGTCTGGCAGGATTAGGAGAGTAGTGTCTGCTTAGTGTTTTTAAAACATCAAACACTAACAAAGCCCCGAGCAAGAAACCTTTTCTAAGGGCTGCAAAATGCCAAGGGTCCGGGAAATTGCACTGTGCCAGGAAGTCTGATGGCGTACCCTTTGAGGAGCTCTGCATTTCAGCTGCCAAAGCACGTGGTGACAGAGACGCAACCGCTGCAGAAATCCCCTCTGCACCCAAATACTCCAAATTCTGCTCCCTGGCAGCGTAAAACCGCTGGCTTCAACCCAGGCAGCCAGCCAGGGGAGCGGGAGCTCGCACCCCTTCTCCACGGGAAGAAAAATTCTAGGATTTGGGATTTAAATAGTATTTGCAATATTCACATCGCAAGTAATTGTTCATAGTTGCATTGTTTGTAATGATCTCCCTCTTCCTCATATATATATATATTTATCTGGAAAGAAAGTCAGTTCCCCTAGTCCTGAAACTATGGATTTGCAGCGGGGATGTTAAATCCTCCTTAGTGCAGGAGGTGCAGCCTGGGCTGGGATGAGCCAGGCTGGCTCAGACCCTCCTGACATGGCGAGTAGATTGGCACAAGGCCCTTTGAGGGATCGGTCTTTTTGAAATGATCCTCAGTTTTTCAAAAGAGGCTGAAAGTCAATAGTGCTTGCTCTAATTAATGGCACCTCCAGCTCAGGCACCAGCCTTAGGCAAATCCACCCCAAAAATCCCCTGGAACAAACACCACCACTTTGATGATAGCATATGAGGTGACTTGCCTTGCGTTACACTAAATTGGCATGTGGGAAGAGCAAACCAGCCTCGCCGCTTCCCCGCTCCCTCCGGAAGGCTCCCAGAAAGCTCCCGCACAGGCATGGGATCCTCCACCCTCCATCTTCAAGGAAACTGGGACTGTGCCCTGCGAGTCGGAGCCACGCATTGCCAGGCTCTGGAGTGCCCATAAGCACCACATATAGGTACGACGCAGGGGCAGGGAAGTGTATTTTTGATTCAGCTGCTATTAAGGTGACCCTGGCATCTATAGAGAAGAATTAGCTCTGGGTATTTCCAGGTGTAAGGGTTTGGCAATGGAACCTGTAGAAAAAAAAACACTTGAGCTACAGCAATGGGGTTTTTTTTATATTAATAATATTAATGCGTTTTCCTTTTTACAGCTAATGAGTATTTGGCCCTGGGGAAAAGAGCACATGTGGTAGGAAGGGTGTGGGTGCCGGAGGCAGAGTCCATCGGCAGACGGTGAACGACAGCAAAGCGGCACCTCCCAGTAGGTACTGGGTGGACATGGAGAGGATTCGCCAATCTCTGGCAAGATGCAGTGCCCAGGAATTCCCAGAAAGCTCATTTTCTGCTACAAAGGGGAACGAATAGATTAGAAAACAAAAATTACTCTTAAGAGTTGCCTTCAAAACTCCGGCAGCAGATTTAAATGTAATCTTCAATTACTTCTTCACCTCCACAGCTCAGCTCAAATTCCTCATAACTGTTTCTGTTACATCAAAGACGCAGAAACTTGAAATAAAAATAATAATCAAAGCAGCAAACAAATCATGAAGCAAAAAAGGCTTCTTAAAGCAGCGAGCGAGCCAGGTCTCTCTTTATTTGCCTAAGGAGAGCCCAAAGGCAGAGCCTTGCAGTTGCTTACTAAAAGATGGGGTCACACGGGAAGGCTCTTGGCTAAATCCTCCACCCCAAAACCCACAGGTAGGTTCAGGCGAGGGCGTTTTAAAGCCGTGCCTCCAAACTGAGCTGCTTGCACTGAAAAAGAGCTGGGGGCACGGGAGAAATGCCGGCCGGCCCCAGAGGCAGCAGGGCAGAACGTTTGCCAGGGGCTGGGAAAGGAGTCAGACACCTCGCCAGGGGCTCCCAGTGGCTGAACTTCACCTGCAATTACCCAGCCCTAATTAGCCTGATGGGAAACATGATTTTTCATGAACAGAGTCCAGGGTGGCGGGGGTGTCACTGTATCACAGCTTCAGTGATACTGGTTTGAATCATCAGCTCGAAATGAGATAGCGGCGTCGGCCAAGAATAAATATTTCCATCTTCGGCTCGCATTTGTTGTCGTCAGATGCTGATGAGAGCGCGGGAGGACCCACGGGCACCCGATATGGGGCACAGCATCTTTTTTACAGATGGCCTGGTGGGAAGCAGAGTTACACTCAGAATTTGCGGGTAATTCATTATCCAGCCCGCAGTAGTAAATGCCGCACAGTGCATACGTGCCCAACACAAGACTGATTGCTCGGCAGTGACCGGTGCACTCCTGGGAAGTTTCCTTTGCATTAAGCGCTTTTGACACTAATGTTGGTGCCTAAGCAAACACATTAGGATGACTAAAACACCCGGACTGCTAGGAATCACAGAGCACACATGCTGGAAACACAGCGGCAGACCCAGCGCAAGAGAAAAGCAACGTGCTTTTGTTTTTAAGGCTGGCCCTTGGTCTCTCCTGCCTTTGCACGGTTGTAAGTTGGGTTTGGTGAGATGCCTATGGGTGAGGCGATACTTCCTCATGACACTTCACTGCTATTTATGAAGCAGACCTAAATATTCTGCATTAAAAAGTCACATGCGTGGATTATGCTCATGTGAAGAGTAATTGGATTTGATTGTGCTCTTTACAGATATGGGAAGTAAACCCACAGCCTGCACTCGGTAGAATTACAATGTTGTAAGGATGGCTGAAATGAGAAGAAATTCAGGTTCGTTGCCCATATTACTTGGCGCTGCTGCACAGCACTAAAGGTTTTGTTGCACAGATCTGCAGCCCAGATATTCCCATTTGGAAGAACCTGAGATTCGGGGGATTATAAAGGATGCGTGGGAGTATTAGGCAGTTCTCCATGCTGAAGATGAAAAAGACTCTCATAGAAATACTTAATGGTCTTTGAAACAAGAATAAAGCACGTAGGATATTTTTAGAAGCCCGCCCGCACTTGCCAACACCTGCATCTGCTGATGGCAGAGGCTCCTGAGTGTCGACAACCAGCACCTCTCATTGCCACACTGCTCCGGATTTATACAAGATTATCTGCTGCAGCCACAAGAAAAGGGGGAGCACATGCTTGGCTGAAGCAGGGAGTATACCCCAACTAAAGCATCCCTGAAAAGTCACCTCTGAAAAACTTCAAGGACCTCAGTTCCCCGAGACTATGTTTGTGCTTCGAAGATGCCACCCTGGAGCACCGGGGGTTGCATGGTGGGAATATCCCGTAGTGCACGAGAAGGACCGAGGCGGGACTTGCCTGGCAAGGCTTTGACAGCTCCCCCCTTTGCCCGTCTCTGCTCTTGGTTAAGGACATGGTATCTCCAACTAGGTCATCTGATTTGGACTTCTTTCTGGAAAGCCAAATGGTGGCTGCCATCCAAAGACACCAGCCCTAGTCAGTTGGAAATGCTGAAGTGATGCGAGTTAAAATTTCTTTGGAACTCACACTTCAAAACAGCATAAAAATACAGAGCGGTTCAGTGCTTTGCATGTTTACCTACCACTCCAAAGAATGGTTAGAAGCAGCTTGATACGTGGGGGGGTTGTAATTATCCTGTGTGTTTTTCCTTTCACCCCATTTGCCATTAGTTGCCTTAAAAATAGACACACACACTGGAAAGAAGCATTTTCCCATGAAAGACTACCAATGGCAGATTGTGTAAGTTCTTAGGAAATTACTTGTTATTACTTATTTGGTTTTTGATATTAAAAATTTGTAGTGTCTGAATTTTCCAGCAAGAGAAACTTAATCCTATTGTATAAGAATTATCCCAGGCCAGTAATAACATTTCTGAAGGAACCAGTCATGGAAAACATGTTTCTCAGAACTGTTTTCAGGAAAAGAAATTTCCTACAAAAATCTAAAACTCAAAAAAAAAAAAAGCAAAATTGAACCCAGGGGTTCAGGATAGAGCTGGAACTGCTGTGCAAGAGTGGTACGTGGGAATTTAAACCTTCATAAGAGGGTTTTTCTCCTTCACCAGGACAGCTAACTGTTGTGCTTTAGATTACAAAGGGCCATCTCACATGGGAATAACAACAGTAAAGCTGTCAGTTTACAGGGGTTGTGCCATAGAAATCCACACACCCCTATCCATCACCACTCGGGCTTGGTGTGGAAGTCCAGGATGGCTTTCTCTTGGCATGGTCTCCTCTCTAGTCCTGAGCTGGGCTTTGGAGGAGAAACCACCTCTCCATCCCAGTGCCTTCTGCTCCAGCTGGGTGGGCAGAGGTGTCCCTGCCAGTGGGCCAGCGGCGCAGGCACCTCTCTGGAAAGCTAATGGGACGTGTCATCAGCTTAGCCCTTAGGGGTGCTCTGGTTTTCAGGGTACAGCCGGGCACCTCCCTCCACATCCAGCCCCCGTGCAGGCTAGCTGGCTGCTCCCTGCTGCGGGGGGCATGAACCCGGGCTGCTGTCCCCAGGACGTCCCCTTGCTTGCTAAGCATAGCTGCAGGGACGGGCTCTTTTCCTACCCAGAGCCATACATGGAAAATAAGTTTTGCTGACAGTGTCATATCTGTCAATTCTCCTATTAAAAGAGGAGACATGAGTTTTGTCTCTGCTAAGGCTTGTATGTGCAGCAAAAGCCCTTCTATCAACAGAGGCACCAAGGAAACGAGCTGGCTAAAAACCAGCTAAACTGCACAAGATCCTATCTATCATCTCGCAGCCTGTTGGATTATTGCCTGCTTGCACTGAGGGCGTTTAGCCAGAGTGGGGTCTGGGACTGGGGCTCGGGGGAGAAAGGAGCCACACTGCCCTCAAGCCCTCTTCTGGGGTCGCCTTTGCATCTGCCGTCCTGCTGTGCTTGGTACTCGCTGGGCTCCTTTCCATGGAGGGAGGGCATCCCTCCTTTCCATCAGGGCATCCTCACTCTGCGCCCTGAAGATCCAGAGAAAGTTTGGAAAAAGGCTAGGCAGGGAGGAGAAAAAGTAAAAAAAAAAAAAGGGTATTTCAGCTCTACCAAGGACTGTAAGGAGCAGCACCAACTTGATAAATGCTATTCACTAGTAGCAGTAATGATTTGTTTGGGAAACAGATTAATCTGGAGTCAGTCTGACATAGATCTTTCTTTTCCCCTGTATTTATTGTTACCGCTCAGAGTCTTTCACTGTGATCTAAGGACATGTTGTAGAGCTGAGCACTGCAATAAGCATGGTAGTCTTGGATTATTCACTTACCGAGCCAACGGGGAGGATCTTTGTAACAGGAGGCCAAAGGCAATTCCAACCTCATTCTGAAAAGCCGCATTTCTTTCAGGCATCCTTTGAGGATCAGAGTTTCTCCATCATCTGAAGCTACTGCCTTAATCTAAATTGTTGGTTCAATTGCTTTCCATGAATTTAGCACTTAAAGGGATTAGGGCAAAAAAGCTCTAATTTTTCTTCTGACCTTCTAACATCATCAAATGAAAGTTGAAAATTCCAGCAAAGGAATTTTAAGTCAATAATTGTTTTGTAGTGACTGTATGTTTGTGAGCCAAACGCTGCCCCTGCCCTAATCCTCGCTCCGTGTATGGAGCAGTGTCATCTGCCGTAGTCTTCTGGGTTTGGCTTTACATCAGCCTCGCCAACAGGACAGAACTTGCAAACACGGCAAGAGAGCAGCGATCCAACTAAAAATCAGATAGACGAGGCTGCTCTGCTTGAGCCCCGGCAAGTTCTCAAAATGGGCTGTTGCTGAAATCCTGACCTTGTTTGCTCTTGGGCTGCCTGAGCTGCTGCCTACCTTGTAGCCAAGATTAATTAATTCTCATACTGTTGTGTCAAGCAACTACCATGAAATCATAAAACAAGCAGAAAGCTGTTGGCATCCTGTAAAACTTGAGGAGGAGACAGGGAACCAACATGTATTTGCAGCGCGGCGTACAGAGCTGGCGCAGCTATAATCTTGGGTTGTGTTGCCTAAAAAGAGGCAGATCAGGTACCTCATTCTGCTCTGTATTACCCTGGGCTGAAGTTAATGGACTTACATGGCATAAAGCACAGGCAAACAAAGGGAGAGTAACCAAGGAGGCTACATCCTTACTCCTTTGACGTTTCATCTCTTACATCAGGTAAGAAGCTGGACTGTGAAGTCTGCTTTTTGCAGACAGGTTTAGTTACATTGTTGAGTTGTAGGTTTAGATTTCCTTTTGGCCCTCAGAGCTCATCTTTGTCTCCTCCTTGGTCCTGTGTTGGCTCCCCTCGCTGTCATAGAATCATAGAATCATAGAATCATTGAGGTTGGAAAAGACCTCTAAGATCATCAAGCCCAACCGTCGACCCAACACCACCACCCACTAAGCCATGTCCCTAAGTGTCTCATCTACTCGTCTTTTAAATACCTCCAGGGATGGGGACTCCACCACTTCCCTGGGCAGCCTGTTCCAATGTTTAACTACTCTTTCAGTAAAGAAATTTTTCCTCACGTCCAATCTAAACCTCCCCTGGCGCAACTTGAGGCCATTTCCTCTTGTCCTATTGCTAGTTACTTGGGAGAAGAGACCGACACCCACCTCGCTACAACCTCCTTTCAGGGAGTTGTAGAGAGCGATGAGGTCTCCCCTCAGCCTCCTTTTCTCCAGGCTAAACAGTCCCAGTTCCCTCAGCCGCTCCTCATAAGACTTGTTCTCCAGACCCCTCACCAGCCTCGTTGCCCTTCTCTGGACACGCTCCAGCACCTCGATGTCCTTCTTGTAGTGAGGGGCCCAAAACTGAACGCAGTATTCGAGGTGCAGCCTTACCAGTGCTTCATACAGTTGCGGCGACATTGCTGGAGTTAGAAAAACTATTTTAGAGGTGTGGTTCATGCTCATGGAGGGGATGGAGGGGAAAGCTAAGCAGTTGTGCAAGCCTTTAGTGGTTGCAAGAAACAGCAAGGCTGGAAGGAGAGGTGGAAGGAGGCGTAACCCATGGCAGGAGCCTCTCATCACCATCCCCTCGAAGGAGAAGGTCCACAGGTCGCTTGGCCAGCACGTGCTGGGGCACGTGGGGTTGGGGTAGATGGCTCGTGCCACAGTGGGTCTATAGGGCTGGAATGGGGACCCGGATCCACGGCAGCATCGCTTTGCAGCAGGCTGCGCATGAGGCCAACTCTTTTCGGCTTTTGCAGGTCTTTTCTCTTAGACGCTGCCTCCCTGGGAGGGAACCGTTTCTTGCAACATCTCTGCATTTTCTAGCACAATGAGCCCCTGTCAGGAGCCTTCACTTACTCTAGTACCAAAGTACAGGGGAACCACAAACAAGAACTGTAGTGTTGCAACACCGTTGCGCTGTCACAAGCCATCTCAGCTAAAAATAAACTGCCAGGATAGACTGGCAGCCTAAACAAGCGTCACTTTCTTTCACCAAATGCTGTAAGGAAGACACCCATCAAGAGCACTAACTCAGGGCACAAATAGCTTCAAATACTGAGATGAGTTTCATTTCTTGCCTCTCTTCTGAGTGTAAGTCCCCCCTAGCCCTCTCCTGCTCCTCTGTCCCGAGCCAGTAGCCTGGAGCCTCTGGGATTTCTCCAGAAACTCTTCAATTTGAAGATTTTTTTCCCCCTCTCATCACTTTAGGGTATTTCATGTAGCCCCCGGAGGGCAAATGCCCCTGCGGGGAAAGGAACAACCCTCACCTTTGCTTTAAGTTGAGTTCAAGTGACCTGTGAGCTCTGGTTCTTAGCTCGCCCCTTCATGTTTTGCCGTGATATGCAAGTTTTGCACAGCTTTACAGGGAGAGGGGGAACCAGCCTTGCGGAAAACCGCCTGCAGGCAGACAAAGGCCAGCAACAAAGCCCAGCGAGCTGTTTTGTCTGAGCCCGGACTGCTCCGTCTCCAGCTTTTGCCGGGACTGGCAGCAGTCAAAAGCCAGGCTAGTTTTCTCAGCTGATCTTGCTTTAGTCTTACCAGGTTATCTGAAGTTCAGCTCCCCCCCCCGCCCCTGTGTGAGCTGAACAGAGTGTGATATCTGCCCTGAATCGCAGCTGTGCCAGGCTGCCCACGGCACACCATCCTGTGGCCTGTGAAAAGCTGTGCTAGGCAGGTTCCTATCAGCTCCTCGCCTTTTAAGACGAGCTGGAGAGAGTAAAGATGTCCTATGACACTCCTGAGGACACTTTTGCAAAGCTGCCCGGCGTGCATCAGACCCAGTCCTGCTGCAGCCAGCAGCTTCCCACGAGACCAAGACAACAGCTCCCAGCTTTGGAGGCCATGCTGCGTATCTCACTTATACAAGATTTTCCTTCCCTCTCCCCACACCTTCTTTTCAGTGTTTTCCAGCTCTGTAAGAGAGCCTAAGGGGCTGGAAACAGAAAGCTGGATGGTTTTCCCTCCCTCTCCCCCAAATGCAGAGGTGGGGCACAGCCTCGCAAGACCCGCCAGCTTCTCCATGAAGCTGTTGCTGGGCTGAGCGGGAAGCCTGCCATCCGTCTTTGGTTCTTCCTCGGTCCTGCTGTCCCACAGAGCTGGACACCAGGATGCGGTCCAGAAAGTTTTTGGATTTCACCAATCTAAAATTGATGAGGGGGGCTGGCACAGCCCCCGTGCCAGCCCTGGCTCCAGCGCACCCCCACGAACCCCATCAATGGCAGCAGAGACATCCCCAGTCCCCCTTACTGGGCCTGGGCGTACGTGGCCATGTCACCAAAAGGAACCATCCCTTTACCGCTCCCTTTGTCTGCTTTGTGTCCAAAATAGCCACACTCGGGTGCTCAATGCATGGTCACCGAGCCATGCCCAGGAGGAAATCCCCCACCCTTTAGCCTCCTGCTTTGCCTTTTGGCCTTTTAAAGAGACTTGGACCAAGTAAGGGGACAGGATGCTGGCAAGCAGAGATAAGAGCAGGCTGCAGGTGGCAAGGAACAATACTTTTTCCTCTAGTATCAAGCAGGCATGGAGCTGGTGGGGCAGGTCAGGCTGCCTTCCTGCACCGCCCGGACACGAGCGGTCCTGCTCTGGGGAGAGGTGATGTTCAGTCCTCAGCCGGCCCCCATGGCAGGCACTGTGGACACCTTGTCCTTGAGGCTGGCTGCAAAATTATGGGCTGGCTTGTGCTGATATGGCACGCGGAGAGCTGGAAGAGAAAATGCACACTGGCTTTTCACTTGCCGTCATGCAGCGTCTCCTTTACCAGTGCAGAGCAACGGTGGGAGATGCAATGGTGGGAGATGCCCATGGTTCCGCATGGGCGGCCAGTTGTTAGGAAAATTTACACAACGTGCCCAGTTTCAAGTGGGACCAAGTTCTGGAAAGGTTTTGATTCAGAGATGCCAAACCACTTCCAAGTTAAAGCAAATGTATCTTTGATTCTCCCTCATCCAAGGGTTAAATTTTTAGCTTGGCTCAGCATGGCACCTCACTTGGGCACCACTGAGTGAGGACAAAGTGGGTTTTGGTACACAGATCTCTTTGCTGCAGGGCTTTGGAGCTGCAGGTGGGATCATTTGCAGCTTTGCCGAAACAATTCATCACCAGAGACCCTCTCGGGGCTGCTTGGCAGGAGGCAGTGCTGGGCCAGGGAGTGTGGGGTGCAGGGAATGGGGCCAGACCACCTCCAAACACTGCTCCTACCCAAATTGCAGTCAGAGCAGGCATAGGCATGAGCTGAGCCAATGTTAACCAAACGAAAAAGAGTTTTGACTGAGGCCAGTGAACGGTGAGTGAAGGATGCACTTCAGTTCCTTGTAACAAACCATTGCAGCTTCAACCCCATGGAAAGGTTTGCTCTTGCAGAAATTGCTGAAAAAAACAAGGCACAGAAATTAATGGGCAGGTCCATCTGCGACCAGCGTGCTTCGAGTCTCATTTCTTCGAGTTATTAGCAGATATAATGAGAATATTAAAAATAACTCAGTCCTACGGGAGATTTGGGAGTGAAACCGTGCTCTGGCTGGATCAGACCCTGAGAAAGGCAGAGGCGGTGAGGGTGCAGCCGTCTCCCTGTGCGTGGCTGCTGAGCTGCAGCCAGCCCAAAAGGCAGAGCAGAAGACTATAAAGCCACACACAGCTGATTATGCCTTTCACTCGCCTTCATTTGCTGACTGCAAGGCCAGGAAGGAGGGAGGCAGACAGTACAATTAAAGCTGCTAAAGGTTGCTGTCAGAGATGCGAAGCAGAGATGCAGTTCCCCAACCTCCCCGCTGGCCTGTTATACCCCGGTCCTCCGAGACGTCTGGGGACAGACTGAAATCCACAGCCTGACGGTGCTGGGCAGCATCGAGTCCTTGGTCCCTACAAGATAACAGAGACCGGGATGTGCCCTTTGCAATGATCCTGGAAGAAAACAAAGCACGAGCTGGAGCTGGCGCTGGAGCTGCAGCCCCCCGCCGTGGGATGAGTTATGCCTTGCTAGAGAGGGGCCAATGCTCACAGAGTGTTAATTCACACTAACAGAAATTTGGCCCCGTCTCTTTGAAGCCGCTGTGCGGAATCCCTCACCGTTGGCTGCAGATGTAGCGGCAGTGCACCGGCCCCGAGGGGTGAAGCAGGGTCCTGGCCTGGGGCAAAGCTCTTTCAGTGTCGGGGAGAGGCTCCGGTTTGAGCAGAGCTCACCACCTCCCAGGTTGCCTATAGAAACACCGCAGTACTGCAAACACTCCTTGGGGTTTTGTATTTTTTCAATCAGCGCACAGCTCAGCCTGACTTTTCCCTGTTTCTGCATAAGTGCTTAAAATTCTCCTGAAATGGCCTTTTAAAATTTTCCATTTTAAATACAATCTGGAGGGTAAAAGGAAAACAAAAAAAAAAAAGCTGCGCGTAGCCGAGATGGACAATATGGGCTAGCTATAGGATTTTTGCTGCATCATTGTTATATTTGGCTCTTCCTAATGTCAATAACTATTGTGCTTTTAAGGCTGCATTAAAAAGATAAAAAAGGAACCAGACAAGGACAGTTCAGGCCAAACTTTGGTACCGTTGAATTGGTCAAATATACAAAGCAGCTGCTTTAAAGTCCAGAATCAATATTTTCACATCAGAGCGCTGCACAAAACACAAACCAGAGAAACTGGGGAGGTTTTGACAGGATTTTCTTTGGAAAGCCCTGGCTGGGCTCAGGCGGCTCTGGAGGCTGGGCTGGCGAGGAGTCAAGGCTGCAGGAAGCCTTTACAAGAGCTTTGGGCAGGGAAACATCCAAGTGTTTTACGGCTCCGCAGCCGTATGGCCCAAAGTGGAATTTGCTGGGCTACAACTATTTTCCACTGGATCTACTGGGAGCTGTAGCTGCTACTCTGTGGGATAAATTTGGTCCTGTGGTGACTTGAATTTCCTTACATGAAGAAAAACATTTCCCCGCTAGTTTATGTGTCCCAAAATATACCGAGAAAAGGAAAGTCAAGCCAGATGGTGCGGAGCAGATAGTAACCCCATCGCTTGCACCCCGTGTTACCCTCCCGGCTGACTGCTCTGCCGAATAAATGGTGCTGCGGGGATGATAAGTTGTTACTCCGCTGCTCGAAGAGTAAATTACTGCTTTGTGAGTGGAAGCAGCAAAGTTAGTTCATCAGATATAACTTGTTTCTGTTCGGAAGGAAAAGCTCAAGCCAAGGAGCTTCTCTCCACAAAAGCAAAATTTGTAATGTAATTCATGCCAGCAAGTTATTACTTTTCTGATCAAAGCGAGTTTAAGATGAATAGAGAATCTCTTCGTATACAACATGTATATGCACATGAATACCATGTCTCAACCGCTCTTTAGCTCCAGGAGATAGGAAGGTGGGGCAGCAGTAAGAAAAGCTGGATTCATCGAGACGGAAGCCAGAACGGCACACAGGCAGCTGACTTCTGAGGAGAAAAGAAAGAAAAATCCAAATAAAACCAAGATCAAACAGAAAAAAAGCCCTGAGATGTGAGAGGGATGCTCAGTGCCCTAGTGCCGGGCTGGGTTTGCCTTTCCTTGTTTGAGATTATCTTTTACTAGTTTACTACTACAATTTGAGAAGTCCTTGAAAATAAAATTGGAGTGAAGTCTTAAACTCTAAGAGCAAAGCCCACTTGGCCATGGTTTTCCAGGGTCTGCTTTTGCCTGGATGCCTACACGGGGAGGGCCAGGCTCTCCAGAGTCTTCAAGCATCCTTGCCAGCGAGGGAAGACACCGCTAAGTCAGGGACACAAAAAATCCCTCAAGTCCGGTGCTGACCACCATGAACTGCTACTGGGAATCACCATCCCATGAAGGTGACCCAGCGGCTCAGGCTGGGTACGAGGCGGTGTGAGAAAGGCAGAAGCAAGTCCCCAATACACCCCCAGATACTCTCCGACAAGGTCGAGCAGCTCCTCTCCCCAGCCAGCGACACCCCAGCACCTCCTATTTATGCACCCTGCACCCCGTAAGTGCCTCGCTCGGTGCTTTAATCAGCTGCAGCATAAATACACAGGCACAATAAACTGATGCCAGCAGGGAGGCAGCCTCACCTTGCTCAGGCTCCCTGATAGCAGGGGGCAGAAAAAGGGGCTGTGTAGGGTAGCCAACACTATGGTGTGGGGCAGGGGGGGAAGAGTTGCAACCCCCCCCATCAGACCCAGGCCCTGATGGCAGCTCTTGGATGCTGCAGGGGTGCGACCGCGACTCTCGAAACGTCTGCTCCGCACGCCAGCCTCGCCAGTGTAAGGCAATGGCTGTACCCACCGGCCACCCCCAAGGACAGCTGGAAACTCCTCCTGTGATTTTGCCTGGGTTAGGGCCATGTTCAAAATTCGGGCAAACTCTTGCCAGGACAGCCCATGAGCTGGCTGAGGACCTCCATCCCAAGGAGGACAGCCATGAATCGTGCTCCTGAGGACCCCATCCCTCTCGCCCTGTGGAGGGGAGTAAAACAAGACACCGGGCATGTCCACATGCATGGTGTTTGGGCCCATTTCAGGGTGGTTTGAGACGCTGGGATACTCTCCCCTCACACCCCAGACATATTTTGCTAGCAGAGCACGCTGGGGAGCATCCAGGATGCTGCAGAGGGCAGAGATGTCCCAGGAGAGATTAAACTGGGGAAAGCCTGTATATTCTGCAGTCTCCCATCTGCACCCATCCTTGGCTTCTTGGGCAACTCTAGTTGCCTGATTTGACCTATTCCTGTTCCAAAGCAGCAGGGGTTGATTTGCCAGTCCAAGCTGACAGGGGTGTTGAAGAGGCCGGGCTGACTCAGTGGGTGCAGAGAGCTGTGACTCACACCGGAGGGTGGATTTCACCCGAGCCCTTGCTGCCTTGCTGCCTGCCCACCGTGATGCCAAAGGCACTGGCTCTGTAGTGGGCAGCCGCTGCTCAGCGGCGATGCCATTGGGAGCAGGGACATTTTGCACTAATAACCTGGATCTGCAAACCAGGGGCGAGAAGGAGCAGAGCACCACGGGGGCGGCAATGCCAAGACGCAGGGTGGGTGGGCAGGGGCCAGAAACATGCTGGGTGCTGTGGTTAAATCTGCCTGGGACAGTGATTAGTCAGCTCTGGCACACGCCTCGGGAAGGCGGTGGGGATGCCAAGCCTGCCTGGCTAACACAGCCGGGATGGAAACCCTGGTGATTTGCAAACAGAGCTTGGAAACACCCAGCGGGTCAGGAGATGAGCCATGCTGTGCCAGGAAGGGGGAAATGGAGGAACAAAGTAGTAAAAAGCTCTGATAAGAAAGGCCCTGTAATCAGAACAAATATTGAGTGATTCAGCAGCAGCTGATCAAGGAAGGAGTAAAGTATACTTCTTGCAATGTTTGACTTGCCGGCTGCGACGGTGCAATGGCCTCAGACAAAGTGAAGCAGCAAATACATTGAGCAGGCGGCTTCCCCCATCGCTGTGGCATCTGCTTGGCTTCAGCAGCGGGGACCCCAAAAAAAATGGCCTTTGGGCTTCCTTCAACTGAAAATGATGCCGCCTCCTGCAGCGAGCGTGGTTCTCCATCCCGCAGGGATGGCAGCAGTGCTCGGTACCGGTCGCTGGGTTGTTTGCTGCGTGTCCCAGTAGACAAATACTGCTGGCAACCCATGTTACCTCACCAGGGGATGTTGCAAGAAATGCAGTCCCCTCCTAGCCAAGCCTTGTAACAGGGGAAAATGGCCAAGTGGCAACTGAATGTCCCGACAGCCTGCATTATTTGCTCACATGGGGCAGGTCTGCCTTTAGCCCTCATTTCACAGTGCCGGGGTGCGGTCCCCACAATGCTCACACCACCTCGGCTCTGGGCTCAGTGGCTGGGTTGATGCCCGGCATGGCTATTGCCTTTTATTTCCCCCCAAATCCCCACAGCAGGTAGTTAGGAGAGGGCTCACTCGCTGTCTTCCCTGGGGAGGCACGGGGAGGTATCACGTAATGCTCCACACAGGGCTTTGCTGGGCTCAGGCTTTGAAAAGCCAATGGTGCTTCAGGTCACAGGTGGGCTTTCCATCACCATCGCCAGGAATACAGGCTTGGAGCCCAGGCTAAGCACCCCCCTTCAGAAATTCAGGCCTCTGGAATGAGACCTAGAGCTGCAATGGAAGAAAGTAAACAGGAAAAAAACCCAACCCGACACCAGCACCTCCCAAAACCATGACCCAAAGTTCACTTCTGAAAATCCAGGCTCTCACCCCATGTATAAAACACACACGAGCTTCCTGCTGGCTCCACCCTCTCGCTCAAGGCTCGGCCGTTGTTTCACAATACCCGGCTGGTAAAGAAATCTTCATCTTTCCTAGCAGAGACAGGCACGAGCTGGGGTGTCTCCGATGTGCAGAACCCCCACACCTTCCTCCCCTTTGCTCTTGGCTATCGCAGATGGGCCATGGCTCGGAGGAAGGCTGGTGGGACACATCTGGTGCCTATGGAAAACCAGCAAAGTTCAGGGGGGAAAAAGAGCCAAACGGGTAACAAAAAAATGGTGGTGGATCATATGGATGCCTACACCATGACAGGGTGGAGGTCGAGGAGGTTGCTTGATTGCACAGGTCTTTCCACACTCCCTGCACCCTTCCCACCCATTGTCCCAGAGCGGGTGGCTGGGAGAGCCCAGCAGAGAGGTGCTGCGGCGAGGCTGGGCTGCGTGCACAGTGGGGCTGAAAGCTGCTCTGCCGGAGCAACCCGGGGAAGAGTGGGAATAACTCCCTGTGCTGAGCACCCATCTCCTTTCACGGGAAAAGGTGAGCGTCCCCAGCCCCACTATGGTGCTGAGCGAGGGGCAGTACCCACCCTCCCCACCGGTGGCAGGGGGGGCTCCCGGCCACGCCATCACCAAAACATGGCAACACTCTGCTCACACAACGTGGACCCACAGCGGACGCATCCCTACCCAGACGGGCAGAGCCGTGATTATTTACGCCAGCTTCAAGTGCTGACTGAGCACAGGAGTAGCTTGGCAAACTGGGTAAATGAACAACAAACAACCCCCTCCAAAACAAAACACAGGCACAAATGGTGATAAAATCAACTTTTCAGAGATCAAATTTATACTTTCTCCTTGGTACAATGCCGCTCCTCCCAAACAGGGAGCTGAAATGCCACCAGAGGATCGCAGATGGGCAAAAACACAGAAAGAGAGGGAAGAGTAAACGAGACAATACGAAGATCATGTAGGTACCGAGCGAGGCACGTTTACGGGCTGGCATGACTTAACGTGGATTTGCAAAGACCTGCCCAGTGATTGACCAACCTGTGAGTGCTGAGATGCAGCTGACCCTGACCTGCTAACCAGATTAGTGGGAGGTGGAAAGTCCCTAAAAGACCTGTGGTCACTGGCTAAGAACTAGGGGAAAAAAATCAAGCAGAGGAGTTTACCCCCCTGAAGAGCACAGCTCATGGGACAAAAATGCACTGCCTCGCTGTTGCCCGACTGTTTGAGCTTCCCCGTCAGCTTAAGTCAATTATCATTGGGGTTATGGCAGCCACCACCTGCAGTTCCTGCAGCTGGCGATGCACAGTGCTGCTTTGCGGCTGGGGGTCGTCACTGCTGCTCCAGCCCCGCGCTTCCCACCCCACCATACCTCCCCAGCCGCCTTCAGTGGCTTTGCCAGCGAAGAGGGAGAGCAGTAAGTGGGACGCGGTGCAAGTCTGGGGACGTGTTACCAATGCACCGGTCAGCACGTGGGGAAAACATGAAATGTTTGTCACGGGCTTCTTGCCACCGGGCGCTTGCTGCTAAATTGACTTTGCATTGAGATTTTGTGTTCCATCTATAGAGTCCATGGGAAAGGTGGTAGCGAAAAGCCGGGGGCTTGCCAAGAAAGCCAATAGCTCTGGCAGCCCTCCCAGAGCCCGGTAAAAAGCTGGCCCCGTGCTGTGCATCGCCCCGAGACCATCCAGCGCCTGCTCTGGCCACCGCGGACACTTTCCCTGCCCGTGCCCCGTCCCCAACCGGCTGCCCAGGCTCCTCGGCGGTGCAAGAGCTGCGGCCCGTTGCATCATCCTCGCTCCACCTCCCTGGGGCAGGTCTTCATCAGCCCCAAACCTGGCAGCTTCCCCTGGGGGAACTTTGCCAGCCGGCCCCTGCCGGCTGAGAGGAGCTGGGGCAACGCTTGCCCCGTGCTCCGGAAAATACCCAACGTTTCGAATCATTTCCTGGTCCCCGGTCATGCCACAGCCGAGAGCTTTCCCAGTTCCTGGTGAGCGGCACCAGTTCCTGGTGACCTCCTGAAACAGAGAGGGAGCAACCTCCTCCAAGACCTCTGTGCCAGCCTCCTGCCTGCTTGCAAAGACTTGCCCCAGAGGGACAGGGTTGATGTCAAGTGCCTGGAAAGGGTTGTTATGGGCACGTATTCAGATTTACCCATTACAAGAGAGATGATTTTACTCAGATTCCTGGGAAACCAGATATGAGGGCAGAAGCGGAGCAATTAGCCACTGAGGAATGGATGGAGAGGTGAAGGTTTAAGGGCAGGGTGGCTGTTTCTCAGCAAAGCGGGGCCTGGGTGCTGCCGGGAATGCCTCGTTAATACTGTGAGAGAGAAACTGATCCAAAAACGTAGCTCCCCTTGGGCTGGAGAGCACCCGGAGATGCTGCACCTCCTTCTCCACGGCCTTTCTCCCGGGCTGGGAGGCATTGCAAAGCTCTCTGTTCTCCTGGCCACCTGCAGCGCGGTGGCCTGTGGCTCTGCCCCCAGCCCGACACAGCAGAGTCTTAAAAGCAGATGCAAACCCTGTTCACATAAAAATAAAGTTATCAAGAGCTTTTGGCCTGAGGGAGTCCGTGAACTCCTGTGGATGAATGGGCTGGTACCAGAGCCAGCCGAGGACCTTGGGATACTCAGCTGCATCTCAGGGGGTGCAGAGAGGGCAGCTAAGCCATCGCAGGGCATCGCTGTATCATACCCACAATTTTTTAGGCCTTCCATTGTGGGCTTTTCTATTTTTGACCTTCGGCCTAATCGCATAAGCCGCTTTCCAGAGTAACTACAGAATTTGCAGCTTTCATTGACTTCCTCCAAAAACGAGAGAGCAAGGATTGCCAGGAGGGAGGTGCCAGAGCCGCGCTCGCTTTGACATGGTTTATTCACCTGGATGGTCCACAGGCTTCAAATAACGCCAGGCGGGCAGGCAGGCAGGCAGCAGGGCGAGCGAAGGGCTAGCAGTGCCCGGCTGGCACCTGCCACCGATTATTCTGCTGGCGACTAAGAAGCAAAGTATCTGATAAAAGAGAGCGAGCTGTCTGTTTACATCTCTCTCCACACAGCAGAGGCTGAACTATAAAGCCAAATCACTCTGCACACCACAACAAACAGTGGGTGTTGGGTTTTAAAGAGCATCTTACCGTGACCTCGATGGCCCACTTTATGCGCGGTGGCATGGAAGGGAGCCCAAAGGTGAAAAGGCTTAATTAGTAATACTTCAAGCTGATTACTGTGGCCCATATATAGGGTGACCTGCATCTACTATCACTTAGCATGGTAATAACTAAGTACAGCGTGTGGTTTAAATATCTCCCTAATGCTAAAGCTGAATACATCTATAGCCCTAACCCTCTAATTGACTGATTCTAAATATGATAGATTAGCTTTCAATCTCATTATATGTATCTAACCAGGGGATGAGGGCGTGTATACCCTTGGACACATGGTTTTTCATTTCTACTGCCCTACAACAGCAATTTAAAGAAAATTACTTGTCTGCTCGGGTTTGTTGCAGGCTTATCTTGTACCCCATCTCAGAAAGCTGCTGGATTCACTTTGTGATGGTAATAAAAATAAGCTGCAACATCCTGCTTCTATGTGGACACCAAGATTTAGAAACATAGGTGTTGCCTCTGTGATCTTTGCCTGATGACCCTAAATCGGCGCGGGGCTCTTGCTGCCTGTGGTCAACAACCCCGTAACCAACCGGCTCACGGGCAGCAGTGCCCAGCGGGGAAGGCTGGGAGCAAGAAGCAGGGGAGGGTCTTGGCACAAACAACAGCTTAGGCTTCAATTGCCGATTCTCAACGAGGATGTTCATTTAGATATTTTCTAAAAGAAGTTTCTTGATTCCAGCAACCGGCTGTACGGGCTGCCTTTTCCTGTGGTCACCATGCCCAGCTGCAAGGCCCCACACATCGGGCAGGCTCCACTCCCTTCGGGGCTGCTCACCATGGCCCCAGCCTGAGGACACAGGTGGGTGGAGGACTAAGGCAAAGTCCCAGAGTGACCTCATGTGCATCTTCCAGCCCAGCTGAGCACTAATAAGCTTGCTGCATTTAGGCTTTCACTCCAGGTCTGGGTAGCTCCAGGCACCTCCTTGCTCATGCCTTGTCTCTGCCTAGGAACCAGTCTCCAAAGCAGGATGCCATGGGCCAGCAGCCTGGTGTTGAACTCCAGTTGCTGCTGGGGGCTTCTAAGCCATTTGTTAGTGCTCGGGACTCCCCAAGATACACTCGTGCTCCACCAAAACCGACAGACACCTACATGAGGTCACCTTCAAAATTTGGCCACCATCAACAGGCCCCCTGGAGACCTCCCCTCTCTGGCCCAGGAGGCATGTCCCTTCCTGCTGGGAGGCGAGAACATCCATCCATGCCTCCCAGCCCCTCTGCCTGGGCCTGGCTAAATGGGAGAGAAGAGGTCACCAGCTTCTTGCCCAAGGTGCTTTCAGAGGAACCAAGGATCACCCACGTCTAACAAACCTCCGCTGTTAGCATGGCCATGGGTGCTTTGCTTCCTCTATGTTGAACCCAATATAGAAGCTACAAAGCCAAAACTAAGGCCCAGAGTACCTTTACGGTCACACTGGCTGGTCCAGACCAATGCCGATAGGTCTATATGCAGACACAGAGTAATTCACCACGGGGAGATGAGCCATGTTATAATTTTGTCATTTTCCACTCAAGTGTCCCAGGCACTGATTGCAGTTTGGGGATTTTCCATCTCAGGCAAATTACCGGGCCCCACCAAAATAGCTGAGAGAAAGCCCCGTTTTGGGTTACAACATCTTCGCCAGATCAGTACCAGCAGAGCTCCCCTCCGCGAGGGAAATGACTGCCGTGGGCAGGAGACTCGGGGCCATGGTAAATTGTTGCAGTGCAAGGAAAATGAAAGGAGTCAGGGTAACAGATTAGAGAAGGCATCCCGAGCTGGCAGGGGAAATTCTTGCTCATTAGAAGCACAAACAAAAACAGCCTCCAATTGCCAGGGTGTAATTTAGACCCAGGCTCTACGTGGCAATTTTCATGGGTCTGCAGGGAGCCCCGGTGAAACTTGGTGATGAAGGTTCCCACAAGTGGAAGGATTTTGCTAATGTCCAGGCCTAGCTGAGCAGCTTTAAAGGTCACACTTGCCTTTTTTCCCCGAGTTAAAACTGAGTTTTAAGCTACTGAGATTAGCATTTGAAAGGGAACATTATCCTGTAACATACGGCTCACTCGACCAGTTTCTTTAGGCAGTCAGTGGCAGGTTTTCTCCAGTGTCCAGGGAAGCGGCAGAAGCACCGAGCTGAACAAAACCACCGCCCTGCCTTCCCCTTGGAGAAAGGGTTAGCGATGAGCTAGAATAAAGGGCCTGAGAAGTGGCAAACAGAAAGGTTGCCCCAAGGAGAGCAACATGTTCAGATATGTCTATCAGATAACAATACTTAAGCTCAAGCCCCCGAGTGTGTTCACAGAGCTTAAAAATAATGGTGACTCAGCTCTAGGTGAAATACTTACTCACCCGTAATACTGCCCTCCTGCCTCAAGTCAGAAGGTTTGAGCTACCGATGGTGCTGCCTTCACTCCAAATTTGGGAGACACCAACATCCCAGAACCTAGAGGAGACATCGGCCAGAGTCTTGTTCGCACTTGCAAACCCGACGGACCCAGTTCTTGGGGTGAACATGACACTATGTCTCAGTTCAGAAGAAATCTGTGGTTAGCACCAAACTCTAATAAAGGTGCTTAACACCCTCTTTCTTCTAGACTCTGCATTTGGGAAAAGAAAGACAGACTTTTGCGCAGAAGGTATCTCTGGGCAGTAGACAGGCCTGTAATGACTAGGAGGCCTGTAACTGTTTCCCATCTGAGTCTAAAAGCAGACAAGATGAAGATATATAAAACTGCCTCTCACTCCCATTCCAACCATAGCACACCTTGGCTAGTCTCCAAAAATGGCTTTATTGACAACTCTTGCAATGTTCTTCTGTCTTGGCATATGTGGTGGCTACGGTGGTGGTGTTGCTGTTGTTGCAGTGGTTTGAAGATCTTGAGATCTTGTTCCTGGAATCAAGCGAGATGATGGTGAGACGGATTTCATTTAAGAAAAAACACAGTTTTAGTTCTCACTGTTGTAGAAAAACTGAGGCTCTGACCCCCGTCCACGTTAAATGTTTGGAAATGAGAAACCAGGTGATAAATAAACCCCTCTTTTGAAGGAGGGGGGAAGTAAGCACTGGAGGAACTGAGTCACTAGTTTTGAGCAATCCTGAACTCACTGCTAAAATCTCTCATCTCCACTTTTATAAGACCTGTTGCCAGCAACAGCCGTGGGAGCTCAGAGCTGAAGCAGGAGAGCTGACACCACAGGCAAGTTAAAACTCTTTCAGGGCTAAAACCTTCACGCTGACACGTTACCTGGGGGAGCCCACGCAGCGAAGCCTCTGTCTGACCCAAGCTCGTTTCAAGATTCCTTCTTGGGATGAAAGGGTTTGGGGATGTTCCTTGGCAATCCTGCCCGGCAGCCTTTTGCCACGACGCCTTGTAACTCCCACCATCCCCGAGCCCTGTGGTCCCAAGTCTCCTCAATCAAACCACCCTCACTGAGGCAAAGGCATCTGCCTTCCCCAGTGTGGATGGCGGCAGAGGTGAAAGGGCAACTTTCTTGCATGTCTTCACTAGTTGCCTACGAGTGTCCTTAGGTACTTCTAAAATATACTCCGCCCTCTTGGTCACAGCCCAGAGTTGTGACACTGTTTTTTTAGAGGACACCCTCCTGTCCCCTCTCTTTCCTAGCTTCTAATACAGGGAGTGAGAAGGGAGATAGCCTGGCCTTCTCCCACAGCTTCCAGTCATATATGGACATCACTGGGACACTGGCTGTACCAGAGTCCCCACCACTTTGTTCAGGACCAGAAGACACCCAGGTAGCCAACCGCCAACACAACTTACTGTTCCTCCATGTTTTTTAACCTCCTGTTCTTCCTACAGGCTTGGGTCCATCAGCAGGACACCTCCAGCTGGTAACGGCCCGAGGGGCGATGCAGAGTGCTGTGCCCGGGGGAAGGCAGGACGGGCAGCGGGGCGGGTGGGGAACGACAGCACGGGCCGCAGGAGGCAAAAGATGACACGCTTGTGCAAGGACTGATGCACAAGTTCAGAAATGCTGCCGAACAACCCCTATGCACAGCAGCTATATAGCATGTAAATGCCTTCCCCAGCCTTCCTCTTCTCTTTTTTCACTCCTGTGCCTCCTGTACGCTGCATGCCCTGTTATGTGGGTTTTGAGGCAGGGAGGCAAGGGACCGCGCTGGGGTGACTATAAAGAATAGGAAGAGGTGGAAAAATACATAAAACCCATACCATCTGTTCTCACAGTTTTATCACCCATCTCTTAGTGTTCGGCATTTTCCTCCAAGCTCCAGTGTCTGGCTTCACATCAATTCGTGGACCCCAGCTTTCATCTAAAAGAATTATAATTACACAACATTCCAGCTACTATTGATGTGGAGAAGTGCAATTCAGAATCCAAAATATTCATAATCCAGATGTTAAAAAAAAAAAACCAAAAGACTCTGACATTTATTATTTTGGAAAGCTCTTGATTTCTGAGTGAGCCATGATTTTCAGACAACCTGACGCATCATTTTTGAATGCTTCGGTTTGGCAGCCCTGTATATATTTAGTAATACAAACCCTGACTTGCAGCTTCCAATGAGAATCCTAATGGCATGATAAGACAGATTTTCATCTCATTCACGTCATTTCCAAATATCAGGAAATTTACTTAACAGGAAGAGTTGTAAAAGCTGTGAAATCGTCTCCCCGGGGAGGAGCAGAAACCTCCTGACCACACACTCAACAGCTGAACAAACCGAGAGAGAGCAGGCAGCAGCGAACGGCTCTACTTTCTGGCCAAGGGATAGAGCAGATGATCCCAGACACATTTTCCTCTTCATTTCTCCTGGCTCTGGGTATTGCTAATCAAATCCTCATACCACAGCCACTGGAGCCTCTCTCATATCCAACCGGAGAAACAGCAACTTCTGCAGGAGGAGCACACAGCTTCAAGGGAAAATGCTGTTGCAAACAATTTAGGACTTCACAAGGAGTAAGGAACCCGTGCCAGTCTTTGAGAATGCATTCAAAGCATCTTCATCCAGCAGTTGGAATTGCATTTTTAACATTAAAATCCCTTAGGCACTTGGAGTCTGTGAGATTTTTTTTTCCCATTGGTTATCAAGCAGTGGTATTAAAAATGATGTCTTTGGCAGCACAGGCAGCCTGAGTAGATGTGAGATGATTTTCATCTATTCATTCTAGACCATCTGCTTCTCACCCTCAACTTTCAAAGGCCTTGAATGAGATGTAGGCCACTGAATTTTATAGCTAAATTTCATGAACCCCTTTGAAAACAAACAGATTGCACAGAACACAAATTTAGAGACATCAAAGGGACCTTCCCTCTTCATGCAAGCACTAAAAGCAGTGCAAAGGGAACTAATTATAATTTGCTCTATTGCCAGTTTTCACACTGAAGCAAATACAAGCATTTTATGCTTTAAACCTTACAAACCCATGGCTGCCAGCTTAATATACTCCTAAAGCCAGGCCCAAATTAATAGACTAAAACCATCTTGCATCCACTCAGGCAACCAATGAAGCCAAAAGAGCTGGTAGGCTAGCTCATGGAAAAACTCTTTTTTTGTATCCCTCCTTTGTTTTTAAAAAAAAAAAATCAATATTTCTTTACATATTCAATAGCAATGTAAACACTAATTCAGCTTTTTCAAAAGCAAAGCTATTGCATAGATACTTTTTATTGAGATGATCTTCATTCATGCTGCCGACAGAGTCTGGAGGGAACACAATCGAAAAGGCAGCGCCTCGTAAAAAGTATGGGAGAGTTCAGGGATCTCGGCCAAACGTGGCTGACTCAGGATCTGCTGACTCGAGTGGCTCAAATCATTATGTAGACATGTGAGTTCCAGGCAGGCAATGGAGGGGAAGAGCTGCCCTAAATTATGAAGCAAGATCCAGGTGAAATTGTGAAAATCAAGGAAATTATTTTACAGCAGAACGTTAGGCTTCTAGTCCAAACACAGATCTGCACATATGCTTTGCAGCGAGGGTGATGGTGGGGTGGAGCGACCCTGACGCCACTTGAAATCAATGAAAAGTGAAGCTGGGGAAGAATTTCCCTTTGATATTTGATCCCTGCCCCACCAAGCCAACAAGCCCTGGGCCAAAGCAGGTACTGGCTGGCCAGGGCAGGAGCTTTTCCTGTTCCTCAGGGTAGCCTTAGACATCATTTTGCATCATCCAGAGATCTACAAGCTTTCTGATTTACAGTTCACAAAAATCCTAATGGAGCACCAACAAAGGTGTCAGTTTCCATACCCCAAGCTTTCAGGACATAGATTGGTGGGTATTGCTACACCAATAAAAGTCTCTAAAGGTGAATATTCCACATTCTTCATACTGTCAGTGGTGTAAGCAAAGCTGCTCGGACCCTGAGGCCATGGAGATGGGATCACATTTTGATGTTGAAGACAACTGGAATCAGTCCAGAAGGTCTCCAGAGCCCCAAGGACTAACACAACCAATGAAACCCTGGGATGATACCAACGTGCTGGCAAAAAGGTGTATCACTTACTGTTCTCCTGCACTTATCTCCAGGGAAAGAGAGGTCGTTCATAATCCTCAACAGCGGGAGAGTCAAAAAGCTGTCCATGCAAAATTAATAGGAAGTTTTGGTGCTCCCACTCTCAGTGGCCAGCTTACCCCTTGCCAAGCGAGCACTGCTGCAGTCATAATGCTGAGAAACTGAGTGGGAAACCGAGTGAAGAGTTGCCTAGGGTCATGTCTGCACACTACGCTTAATTCACACGAGTAAGATGCCACGGTGGCCCCCTCATGCAAATGCATTCATCCCTGTACCGTTTCTTCCTATATGGGAAAGCACTTCAAGCTAGCCTGTACGACAGGTTCTTGGATCGTTTTTCTGGATATCCGCTCTTCCTTCTCCCACTTATACTATACAACCTGTCTTTCCTCCTCTCTTGCCCCACTTTGAAGGAGGTGGGTATCTATAGATCAGCAAAGGGACAAGAGGCTGGCTGGCTGCAATGCGGCCAGAAGATGCCAATGGAAGGGAGGGAAGACCAGAGGATGAAGCTGTGCTTACATGAAAGAGGAGATGCAGGAAAGAAAGAGGGAGAACTGGTGTAACACACAAGCACAACGGCAAGAAGAGTCCAAGGGTAACTGAACCTCTGCCCCACCTGTCAAACAGTTCAGCAGATGGTTTAGGGGTAGAAGTAAAAGGGACTCAGTGAAGTAGAGAGGGCTCGGGTGGGAAGGGGTAGCACTTGCATGTAGAGCTCAGCTTTGATTTCTCATTTCTAACTTGGTCTCCCAGCAGGTGAGCACGTACATACTGGTGGGTCTGTGCTGTAACGGGGGTTGTACCTGTGTAATTTCCTTGACAAAGGCCTCTGCTCCCCTACATCACCTCCACAGTTGCAGCAGTGCAACGTCCGTGCAGAAGTGTCCCTCTCTGCTGTACCTCACCCTTTTCTCAAGTTAAAGCATGTGACTAGCCCTATAAAAACATGATCAGTTTTGCAAGAAGTTAGAAATCCTTCTCCTTCTCCAGTAATTCAAATCTGCCCAAGGATGAGGCTATAATCCTGACATACAGCTTCAAGCCCAGCAAGGAGTGCAAAGGTGTGCCAAGGAGCTACAGAGAAATCATCCAACTTCCAGAAGAGCAGGGAAATCACAGAACCATCTCCTAGAGCGTCTGGTTTCTACAAACCGCACTGAAAAATTGTCTCAGCCTGCCTGCAGCAGAGGCTTGAGGCTGCAGCCGATAAGAAGTGCCCCGTCAGTAATAAGCCCTTAAATCCAAACCAAACCAAGTCACCCTGTTTCTTAGATAAGGTTTATCGTTCTCATGGGAGAAAGTTGTCCTTTTGTGTTACCTGTTGGTCAACAACTCTGCTTTCAAGCAGTTTGCCAGCTCTGCAGCTCCCATCACAATAATGCTACAAATAATTTAAGCGCTACCACTTTGGATCAAAATTTTAATGAGGCACTAAACCCACAAAAGGGGCTCTGTATAGCATAATTAAATAGAATGGGCCTAAATAAACAGTAAGGTTTTACAAGTTACATTATAGTTGAAAACAGCTGGGAGGCAAAGAAAGGAGCATTGAAGATGTATGATGTAAAAAGGCATTTCACAGAATGCAAACACTAAAACTTTTCATATCGCACGAACAGTAAAACACTACGAGCACATGATTTCCCTTTGATTTGGAAGAATCTGTGTGGGGCACAGGGCATTTGTTTTTTTCCTTCTGCTAGTCAGCACAATGAAATATTTCACATGGAAACCGAAACGGTGGCAAAGAGAGCCATTTGTCCTTTGGAAAGAAATAAATACTGCAGAAACAGGTAAAGTCAGTAGGAACATCTGGTTCAGGCCATGGGATGCTGGATCACGGCTCCAGAATGCTGGACAGTGCTGGGACTCCTCAAAATAGTCTTGCAAACAATCAGAATGTAACAAGTCTGTTTGGCTCAGAGCTGCAAGACACTTATTTCATGCTCACGACGACTCCTCGAATCCACTGCAAACGGTGACATTCAGGCTGAGCCAACTAGCTCAGCATTCAATTCTCTGGCTGCATCAACTATTTACAATATCATGTTTGTTCCACCCCTGTCAATATTTGATCAAAGAGCTGCATAAACCCTACAAACACAGGAAGGTTTCAATTTCACATTAAGGTAACGTTGACAGTGGTGCTGCTGTATCGCATAAAGTCAGTGCACTGTTACTCCTTGAGAATGAAATTTCTGGTAAACTTGGTTTTCATTTCATTTCCCCCCAGTCCTCTCAGCAGCCCTTCCCCAGAGCTGTAGCTATTGCTGCAGTTCTGGGCTTGTGAATGAAAAGTTTCTAAATTCATCTTGGTTTATCATCGGAAGAATTCCTTCTTCAATGGGAGTCAGAACGGGCTCCTCTTTTATAAAATCTGGATCAAAGTTGCTCACGTCATCTTTGGATTTCTGTCAAATGGAAAAGACAAAGGAAAGAGATGTCAAAAATACGTATCATCTGCTCGATACTCGCTCTGCATCTTTATTCTGGTCTTGCGTGCAATGAACCATCACCTCCATAACCCAGGCTGAGCTTACTGAAAGCTTTTTCTGGGGTTGGACTGGGAGGAGCTGAGTGTCCCCCCCAGAGCCTCTTATGCAAAGCCTTTTAGAACCTCTGCAGGCTTCTGACAGGGAAACCCCTCTCTGGTTTAACTGACGCCACCTCTGACAGGTTGCCTGCCCGGACATGGCAGGGCAGGGCACGTAAGTCAGTTCCTTTCCTCAAGTGGCAGCACAGACCCAGCCATTCGAAGCAGTTATCATCAGCCGTGTTTCCAATTAGCCGACTCCACACAGTCCCTCCTCATCTGCAGAGTGTCTCAGCTGGGTTTTGGCGGATGGGGGGTGGTACAATCCTCTATGTGTGAGCCATTAAACTTGCACAATAATGAATTACTGGGCTGTGGGAAGACAAATGGCTTGCCTCCAGGTGCTGGATTCCTTGCTGCGCACCACAAAGTGGGACTGTTTACAATGCACACACACAAACTGGGTCTGTGGCACATTTTGACAAGGCGTGTGTTTTTCCTGCATCCAGAACAAGATGTTTTATTGACACTGAAGTCTAACGTTCCCAGATCCTGTCCAGCTCATGGTGGACTGAGGAGGCTTCTTTAGCCTTTGGTTCAGGTCAAGAAACAACTCAAGAGCCTGATCTTGAGCTGCCACAGCTCCCCCGAGTGCCTGATCCTGCACCCAGTGATCTTCATGGAGCAGGACTGGGTTGACCATTGCCACTAAGAGCTTGCAGAGTGACCACAGCATGAGACAAAGCCACTCCAGTCGACAATTTCAAAGGCAAGGAAGCCACAGACAACCTTGGAAAGGCTCTCCATGGAGAGCAGCACTCTTCTATCACAGAGCATCCTTAGGGCTGTGTGGCACCACTGGGAAAAGGGGCAGCACTGTGTCCTCTGCAGCCTGTCTGCCATTTGAACCACTCAGCTGACAGTGGCCTGAGCAGGGAACACTGTGCTGGGTGCTGCACAGAGAGAAAGACAAGAGAGAGACAGCTCAGTTCTGAAGGGGTAGGTGGAGTAGGCAGGATGAGGATTACTTACCCTGTTTTATATTTGGGGCAAGGCAAAGGGTAGTCAGGTGCCTAATCTGCTGCAGTTGCTTTTACAAACCTGCATCTTTTGGCTGAGCTGCCTTTGAAAATCCAGCATGGAGGGGAAAAGCAACCTGTACAACATCAGGTGGCCAACCAGCAGCCAAGCCAAGACCAGAGACCTCACCTCCCAGCTCCTGGGCCAAGGCTTTTGTGTCAAGGTTGCCCTTCCTTCACCTCCTTTCCTGTCTCCCGGGAATAAACCTGCTTATAGAGCCCAGAAGAGAAAAAAACCCCAGGGATCCCTTTCTCCCACCCCTCCTTCCCACGTACAATTCGGGGCCTGAACGGTGGCTCCATCTGACGCTGGTTCAGCAGGTCCCAGTCCAGATCTTTGAAGTAGGGGTGCCGCAGAATCGCGCTCTCGCCGCCCAGACCCAGGCTGCCCAGGCGCATGTTGGGGTTCTTCGTCATGAACTGCAAAACAAAAAGGGCTGTTTGTTTCCTCCCATCCGGCAGGGCCACGGGAGAGGGACCTATTAGCAGTCGCACAAAAGCTTGTCCTCAGCTTTCCTGTTGAACTCAGCTGCTGGCCAGACTTCTCAATTTCATTGTACTGGAACTGCATGCAAGGAACTTGACTCATTCTCTAGAGGAAGAAGTCGGGGTGTATTTCTCCTTGGTCCCTTTTCTTTTGGTCAAATCCTTGGTTATCACAATAAGAAAAGAAAGTTGAATTGTATCGTTTGCAACATTATAAACGTTGCACAATGGTTTCAGTGGTTATTTATTTCTGTATTAATTTCTCAGGAATACAAGCTCACTCTCAAACGCTGCTCACCAGCCAGCCAGGCTTTGGACTGGAGTCAGTCCTGAGCTGTGTCTTTTTCCTAAACCTCAGCCTGCTGAAGCGCAGCCAGAAGCCTACGCTTTCCTTCCTGTCATCTCAGGAAACAGAGGGAAATGAGCAAGGCACTGGCTTTTAGAGCCCCCCAAACCCTGAGCAGACGAGAGCAGACAGGCGACCATCTCCTCTCTCGATGGTGAAACTCTGAAAAAGGGTTTCTTTCTGTAACATTTTTACTCTGCTACCAGTGAAAAGAAATCTCAAACCTCAGCCGAAGTGCCCTGATTTGCCAGGGAGCAATGAGAAAAGCCGTACATCATGCACACAGTGCGAGAGGGCCCTGGCGGGTGCCCTTTAGGTCCCGACAAGAATGATGAAGTGTGAGTGCTGCAGATATTTCTTAAGGGAAAGGGAAATATTGGGGGAGGAGGGGAATCCTTTCCCCAGGCAGGAAAAGAGCTAGTTGGCTTGTTAATTTAGGATTATAGTTCTTAAAAATTCAGTAAAACCCAATCTTTCCCCTCCCCTCGAGTATTTCTAATTCATTGGAGAAATCAGGTTATGTTTAAACTGGGAAAATAGCCGCTTTTATTTGCCTATTGAAACAGCAGCATAAAGCAAGCTCCACTCTGGTGGAGGTGTCCAGACGATTTCCTTGAAGATGAAAGAGCATTATGTTTAGCAAATAGCTGAACCAGCCAAACCAGACAATCGGTCACTGTTTCAGGAATGACCAAGTCTGCTGCACCTCGGCAATGGGGAAATGAAAAGAAGGGGAGGTGCAGTGAGAGACCAACTTCATTCTGACTGTAGGAGCTTTTCAGAAGGTACAAATTCTCCTAGGATGAGCGGATAACAGGTCTAGTCATTCCCTACCTAGAGAGACGATGGGGAGAAGAAAGACAACTGCCAGATTTATTTTAGAAGTCTCCCCAGTACCCCATCCTGAGGGGACTTCAGAGCAAAAGTAGATGGGGCATCTGCAGCTGAGACTCTGCAGGACCCCAGACTCTGCTGACATTAGCACAAAAACCCCAGCTCCAGCCTGACCTCCTGAGCCCTTCGAGGACGTGTGCTGCCAGGGGATTCCCTACGGCAGAACTGTTTTCCACCATTCCACCCAAAACATCAGTAGAGCGAGCTGCCGAGTGCATCCAGATTTGTAAGAGCAGTCACCAGGAGAGGAGCAAAGCTGACGTGGCTCTCTGCAACTGGGGTCTTTCCCATGCTTCTCTGGATTCTTCAGCCCTCAGTTATGCAGCATTTCCAGGGTCAGGCCCAAGGACAAGCAGAACTTCCCTGTCTCCCCACCCCTTTCAACCCGTTCTTCTCCCTTTCTAGCAGCAGAACCCAAACACAATTTGTTTCCCAAAAGACTCTGCCCCAAAATTTCTGTGGGATACTGATCCTCAGACAACAGCTTGGTTTCCAAACAAGAAATGGGCCAAGCCAAAATCTCTGAGACCTGGTTCAGACAAGCCTTTGGAATTCTTGAACTAAACTTCTTTGGTTTCCAAAACAGGCCAGAAATCTCCTGGCAGCCCCATCTTTCTCTAGAAATTCCCTGCCCAGCTTCTTTGTCCCCACAGATGGATATCTGCACCTCACTAGCTCTTATTTGCACTGCTGGAACACCTAGAAAGCTCAAACAAGATCAGAGCTCGCTGGTGCTGAAAGTGGGATAGACCAAAACAGCCCAAAAAGACAAGACAAAGAGAAGAGAAGGAGAGCTGGGAATAAGTCCCATGTCTCCTGGCTCTTGACCTACCGCCGCCTCCATTACACCAGGAAGCTTCTGCTAAATCTGGGGGGGGGGAAATCACGAAAGCAGATAATCTCTGAAAAGGGCCGGTAACATGCTTTGCTTGGGTTCCTATTCATGCTCAACCATATAAGACCAAAACCTAAACTGGACCGCCCATTCCCAGACCAGTTCAGAGCCCTGGGATATAAAAGTGTGTTTACATTCCGATTTGCTTGCTTTATTCCACATGATGCCAAAATTGCACCAAGTGAAGGCATCCGATGCAACAAACTGAAAGCCAATATAAATGCATTCCTGGCTGCTTAAAACACCCTTTTTGTTAGGACAATGAGGATTAGCCAAGGGCCATCCCTTGAGGTGGGCTGTTTTGAGCCCTGAAAAACCAAAATATAACATTCAAACCAAAATGACTGTTCCAATTTGACCGGCCAGCTCTAATTTGTGCATTGGACCCGCAGATTGAGAAACCTCAGTTGGGTAACTCTAGGCACCATCTACCCCGTGTTGGGTGCTCAAAGGAGGCAGGAGGAGAGCGAAGGCTGCAAATTCATCTACTGCTGGAACACATCCCCCCGTCTGGCTTCTGAGAGCAATGCCAGGTTGCCACAAACCCCCTCTGAATTAATCCTTGCCTCTGACAGGAGTGAGCTGACCTATGGGACACCCGATCAAACAGCACCTTCCCCAGCTGTCAGGCACGAGCTCAGTGCTGCTGGCTCTCTTGCTCTGTAAAAACAGGGCTTTGAAGCACAAGTGTACCAAGGGCTGGAGTGATCCACCAGCACCCTAAACCACTCTGGACAGGTTTCTCTAAGCTTGTTTCCCAGGTACTGCAACCCCCTAATGCAGGCTAGCAGGACCCTGAAAGTGAATATAAGTCACGCACTCTAAAAAGAGTGTCAACGCAGCATATGAAGAGGTCTCCCTTTCATGGCAGTCAAACTCATGCTGACCTGCTCCAACAAAAGGGTGGGATATAATTTCAAAGGACGGTTGGTCTCTTATCGTTAACTTACATCCCTGATAAACGTATTGTACGCTGTGCCGAGACCTCTCAATTGCATCTGTGCATGGGAACCAGCACTGAAAATGTTTTCTTTAAACATCATTATGCAGTACATGAAATACATTCCTGTATTCTGCGCAGCCGCAACATCCCTGCAGGTTACTCAGCCTGTGGATGTACACACGCCTCCACACCCGGGGGCTGTGACAGAAAATGAAAGATTGGCCATTGCTGTTCTTCCCTTACATAAAATCTCCTGGTGAATTTTGGAAATGGCCGGTCTGTCACAGCCTGGTAAAGGTGGGGTGTTTTCTCTGGGAAGCAGCTCCAGTCTTTTTTTGACAATTGGGCTGAAAAGCAGGCGTGCAAGCCGTGACTCCAGCAGAGACAGTACTGATGCTTTGCACTGGAACAGTTACCTGCCTTACTGTAAGAGGTATATAAAATTAAACGATGAAAATTTTGAACCCAGTTTCCACTAAAATGAGTAACTAACCCTCTCAAGCACTATTTGAATTCACCAGAAATTAATACACTGACAAAGAAGTAGATGAAGTTTTAGTTTGTGTTGTCCAGTATGTCAGGAAAAAACAAAAGACTATAATGACCTCTCAAAGGCTCAAAAGCCCATGAATCCTTTTCTTTCTCTCTCTCTTCCTTAGGCAGTACTGACATTTCTCTGCTGCAGTAGGGTAACATCTGACGGCCAATCTCATGCCGCCTCTGCTATCTGATGGCACTTCTAGCACAGCAAACAAAGAACTTTGGATTTCTGAGGAACTTAATTAGAAGCCCAGCCTTCATCTCTGAGATAAGCAGCTGGAGCCCGTACCCACGTCTCTGACCACATAAGAAGCAATTCTGAACCGAACAGCAGCAGGAGGGGTAAAGCTGTGTGCCCAGAGCACACGGACGCTGCCCTCTGCACACATGCAGGCTGTGCAGGGGAAAGGTTTTCAGAAGTGCAGCTAATCTTTCACCTGATCCCTTCGGCTGCATTCAGAAACAGCTGGGAAATGTCTTACGAAGTGTTGGCTGTTCCTGGCATCCATGGGAAGGCCAGAGTTGGACTCTTGCTTCACAAGTTGGACAGCCCTGAACGTCCTTCCAAGTACAACCCTCCAATGTTTTTGCAGGGGATGAGAGAAGATGTTCAGCAGAAAGTTTTTCATGGCGAAATGTCATCTCCTAATGTTTACTGAGTATCTCTAATTTTGCATGATAATCCAGAATCCAGCATGTTTCTCGACCTCTGGCACACAGAGCCCAGTGAAGAAACACAGAAAAAAATTCAACAGTAACAACAAGGCAAACCAGAGATGTTCCTGAGCAAAAAGAAACATGTAATCACCAAAATCCAAGATGCCTCCCAGCAAAACCAAGAGCAAGGCTATCAATCTTAAACTTGAACCAAGCCATCAAGCCCTCACTCTGTGACCACATCCAACCGCGGGGAATTATCCCATTCCCCGTGTAAAGAGCCCCTTGGGAACATCCTCAGACAGGGTCCCTTTGGGCTACACCGGTTTGCCGAGCAGCAAACCCGAGCAAGGCTCTCACTGACCTCAGCTAACCCTCTCAGCAGCATCGCAGCCAAAATCAGCAGCTGGAATGAGCCAAAAACATGACTTCACGAAATCATTTGCAAACATTTACTGAAAGAAAATGCAGCAAGCCATGACAAGAAATTAAAAACTGGGGATTAGTCCATGGAGGGCCCATGAAGTTACAAGGGAAAAAATGCAGACATAGCAGTGCCAACTGTTGGGAAAAATCTGCATCAGCCCTGGGAGCTCAGCCCGCGAGCAGGTGAGGGAGAGCAGGGGACCCGCACCAGTCCTCCCCCTTCACCCACTACATGGCTCGGACCGTGCTGGGAAGGGCTCCAGGTCTCCCAGCCTGCTAGGCAAGGCTGTACTGGACCTCTCCGGTGCTGCTCACATGTAGCGTTGCAACTTCTGTCTCAAGAGGCTGAGCTTGCAAATTAGTCTAAGGGCCTGGAAGTCAGTGAAGGGATGTTTGCACAAAACAGATGTTTCCAAGCATTAATTTCCTTGAATTTACAAGTTCCCTTTGTCAACACTGGAATCCCTGATAGGTTTTTACGTAACTCATGTATGCGCTATTTGCATCAGGATAATTAATTTCATGAGTAATATCACAGCAACTAGATGAAGTGAAATTGCGTCACCCTCTAGGAAAACACTAACAAGCGCAGACCCCTTCACAGAAGTAATGCACTTCAGGAAGGGGAATACAACCTTCTGCTCAGCCATTCCCTTCACATTGATGGCCATCTGGATGAGGAAGAAATCGTTATTTCTTGTATTAAAGGAAGTCTTAGACACACCAGCTCCCATCAGGACTCTGTTGCCTTAGGCAGCATGCATTTACCTTGTAAGAGAAAGCCCATGCCCCCGAGCAGCTCATCTTTCAAATGCGAGCGCATGGCAGAGATGGAGGCTCTCCCCCATCTTACAGGCAGGGAACAGAGGCCCAGAGAAATTCATCACTTTATTTCGCCAGGAGCTCAAGGGCAGCCCATGGCAAATATGATGGCAGACCCTCAGTCCCTCCTCCTCTCCATCACAGCTTCCATGTGCCTCTATTCAGGACTGTGCCAATGCAACAGTCAACCCCAACCCCTTCCGTTAAAGGAAAGAAAGATTTCCCTGTTCATGATATTAACATTTCCTGCCTGCTGGTGTTTCTCCCACGTTGCTACCAAAGTGAAAAGCAGCAGCAGCACAGGAGATTAATGCCCCACAGTCTCCTCTCTAGTAATGAGGGAGAGCGGGGAGATCAGGAGATACCCAACACGCTCGTCTTCATTAAGATTCATGAGCTAAACTAACAGGGCAGAAATTAACTCGAAAGGAAATAAGATTTCTCAAAGATCTATTTGATCTCAAACAAAAGGGAATCGTTATATAAATAGAGCAATTACTCTAATTAAGGCTTCTCTCCATGAATCTCTCGACTGAATGCTGCAGTTGCCAAAAACAGTTCGGCCGCCTATTATATAAGGCAAACAAACCCACAGTCTGGGGTTTCATTAGCCTTCATCCACCCCTAAACAAAGGAGAAGAAAGATGGCTCTACGGCTCCATCTGTTAACGTCTGTGTTATTTTTAATAATTGGAAGCCAGGAGGCATTAGCATAGCAGAGACTTTTTTTTTTCCTTTTTTTTTTTTAAATAAAAAAGCTGTTCTTTTGAGCCAGTCTTGTCTTTTGCTCTCTTGAGCAAGGCTCCCATCATCCTCCATCACAGTCCTGCCGGGGTGATGCTTGCAAACATATCTCGCTTCCCCATACAAGAGCAATCCAGGGCTCAGACACACAAGTGGGTTACAGGGAGCGAGGGAGTCAGCCGGCCTGATTTCACTAAATGGTGTCAGCTGAAGTTCCACGGCCCTGGGAGCAGGGTGGTTGGAGAGCTCTCCCATGGAAGTCCTTGTACTTACTAAGTACTTACTGTACTTACTCAGCTGGTGCCCGGTAACTTAAACTGCAGCAATTCGGCTGTGGGTGTGAGGCAGGCACTTGGGAGCCTGAGTCCTACTGACCTTCAGTGAGGATTGTGCTGCTGAGAATAGGACTTGGAGTCATTGTGGCTCTCTCGAGTGCTACCACTATTTTACACTGCGGATTTGCTTTGACTGCAGCCATTAGAGGCCACGTGGCATTTCAGCTTCCTACCCTACATACAGCAGGATCGATTGTTAAAAGCCCTGATTCGTACCAGTGCAATTCATCGTGGCGCTGAGCCAGAATACGACCCATGCATGCACAGGGTGCTTCTACCCCCACGCTGGGGTCCTGGCTACAGAAAACTGCGAGTGGCTGAAATCCTTCAGTGCAGAGAAGGTCCAGTGAGTGCAGTGCCAGAGCTCAGCAGTAGAAGACTGCTCTGAAAGCATTTTAAGGAGGGGGGGAGGGAAGAGACAGAGTGTGAGATCTCAGTTCTTTCCTTTTCCAGATAAAAAGGCAATGGGAAGGGAGGTAAAAACCAGTCTTCAGCCCTGCTCCTAAAAACCAGAAGACTGTAACATTAAGCATGACAGCAGTCACATGTTTAATGCGCCAGCCTCAGGCAAGAAGGACAAAATGTCAGTGTAGTGGATATTAAGCAGATAAATTTGATCTCACTTTCCCCTCGTGCAGAAATGGCTGCTCGATGCTGCCCAGTCAAAGCTCGAGGGAATAAGAAGGATTAACTGTATTGCAAACAGTGCTGAGCAAGAGAGACTAGCAAAACAAACCAAGGTAGACAGAGCAACTCACATGTGGGATAGACACATCTGGCTCCAAATCTCCTGGTGGTGTAAACTGATGTAATTTTGCTGACTATCACCAGGAGAGAACTTGGCCCAAAATATGGGGATTGCTGTCTGAATAGCTACAAACTTCCTTGCTGTGCTGAAATCTACCCATTTCCCTGCCTCTCCCCACTCATCAGCAAATAACTCATCAACACTAGTGCAGAATGAAAAGGCCACAAGTATCGAATGCATATTGGCCCCTGATGACAGCTAGTGATTTTCGACACTTCTACCTTTGGTACTCCTGTAATAAATAATAATAAACAGAAATTAACTTTAGTCATTAGATATACGAAATATTTGACATAGGTTTTGGTCAAGATGTCACTCCAGAAATCTGTGTTTTCAGAACTGATGAGTCAACCCCAGTTCCCACGTGGGTCACGGGCTGCTCAGACAGTATCAAACTCCGGCTGCTGTTTTTAAATTACCCCAACTGGACTATAGGTACAACATGGGGATATGCAGGTCAATTACTAAATCAATACATCAATCAGAGTAACACAAACATGGAGGGAGAATGAGCATTTCACTTATTAACAGACTGGGGGCATGATCCCACTCTCGTTTTAAGCAGTGGTAAAATATCCCTAGGGTTGCACGGGAAAACAATTAATCCTTTTCTGATAGTCTTGTCAAGAGGAACCAGGAATCTGTTACACAACCCTGGGTGGCCTATTTACATAGGGTCAAGTACAAAGGGGACTAAAGTGCCCCAGACAAATCTGTAAAGGCCAATTAAAAAAAAAAAAAAAAAATCACAAAAAAGAACAAAGGGGACTAAAATGCCCCAGGCAAAACTGTAAAGGCCAAATAAAAAAAAAAAAAAAAATCACAGGAAAATACTTCAAAGGAGCTTTTTTGTGGCCTTGGTTATATTTCAATTCTTTTAATTTTAAAGTTCCTGAAAAGACACAGCAGGTCAGAAAGTTCAAAGCTGGAAGAACGAGTAAGACCTACAGCCCTGAATAGCTCGGACAGTCAGAGATTTGTTACCCCTGTAGCGGTGCTGAGACCTCCCAGTTAGATGGACTGGCCCCCTCCGCTGGGAGCTGCACAGCGAGAGCTGGTCCCATCATTCAGCGATCATTCCCATCTCCAGCTCAGACCCAGGTTCTCAAGGGAATCCTTGAACCTTCCCCCAAGACTGGATTTTAATGGACTTCACCAAAACACCTTTGAGGGTCTATAATCGCACGGTGTAACTGGCAGAGCTGAGAAGGGAGCCCAGGCCACAAGTCTTAGGCTTGGCCACGGGAATCACTTCTTCCCGAGCACCTAGGAGCACGCAGAAAAAGAAGAGGGGGAAGACAAAGTTGGCACAATGAATGCTCCTTCACATTTTTTCCCATCCCTGGCAGGAAAGAAGAGGATGACTCACACCTGACATTACAGTAGGCAGGGTTAGGAGCTTTTGTTACGAAGCAAATCTGAGCCTGCACGCCACGGACTTAAACAAGAAGCTAATTTCAGCCTATTGGAAAGGGAAAGGTAAAAGACCTAATGACTACTTCAAGATGAATTTGGCCTTGGCAAAGCTATATAGAGACGGCTTTAGTTTTCTTTCACAGTGAATTATTCAGAAGCATGGGACTATTACTGTGGGGAAAAGGAGCACTTCAGAAAGGGTGTGATCAATCGACAGAAGAGATTAAAATCACTGGGGAAAGCTGTTTGCTGTTTGAGAATTAGAAGGCAAAGAGTAAGAGGCAGCACGTTACAGAGATGGACATGCAAACTCAGGCAAAAGAGGTAAGAAGGCAATCTGTGGTGGAGCACAGGCTTGTCACCACCACAGTGTATGTTTATAGCAAAAATGGTCTAGACGAGAGGTCATTTAAAACTGCAGAACTCCTTCCGCGTTGGGAAACGACACGCTCCGGAGTCCTGCTTTTGCTGCAGAGGCTCCAGAGCCAACCAGGAAATGTGAGATGAAAGCATTTCTAAAACACAAAATAAAGAAAAAAACATTTACACAGATCCAGCATAGAGTTTCACAGAGAGATTCAAATATTGGCCTGACTCTGACAGCCAAAGCTTAATCAAACTGTGCAAGAGGATTTATGGAGCCTGCCAACTCTGAAGAGATGCCAAGGAGAATAATTTATTGGCATATTTGAAGGCATTTTTAATATCTGCCTTTGTTAGCAGGCTCCTCAGCTCTGAGGCTAAAGCAATGAGCTCATCTAGTTCCCTCTTTGATTTCAGTGGGCCACTATTGTGTTGTTTCTTTTCCTTTTAATCTTTGTCTGAAAAATACTCCTGGCATCTGGTTCATTCAGAAACAAGTTCATTCTGGCTGTTCCAGCACTGCACATGAAACAGATTATCTGCCTTTTTCTGTCTGTTGGAAAGAAAGAACCTGGCCTGGATCTGTAGGATGCAAGCGCAAAGGAGAGACATATGCCTTGTGCAGAGTGACGTAAGGGAAACGTAAGCAACCTCGCACCATCAGCATCTGGCTGCCTAATTTCACACCTTGTAAGTGTTCAGGAGAGGCCTGGGGAGAACAAACTGGGGGGTTTGGTCCAGCTCACAGAGTGGCCAAACTGACCACCCAGGACTTAGGGAAAAGGCGAGGCACAAAGGCAGCAGGAAGCACATACGCGTTGCACTTGGATGTGCCAAGCAAAGCACAGCCCAGGTACTCTGAGTCACATGTTGCTTGCTGTAGCGTGCAGGGAGGATGCAGACACCCACTGTGGTATCTGAGCTGATGACAGCTAGTTCTGACCTCCCAGTATCCAGGGGCGTTGGAACCCGAGCAAGTGCAGTGTATGAAAGAATAAGCTTATCCAAAGAACAGTTCAGAAGATGTCACCCTCCATGCTGACGTTCAGGGAGAGCAGCTGCAGTGAGTAGGCAGCTTGGACCATCCACATCTCTCCTGAACTTAGACGTCCTTGCCAGCAGTCCAAAACCAGCCCTTTCCCCTCCACTCCCCTGTCACAGCAGACTGTTCGCTTTGATTATGTTAGAAAAATTTGCCTCTAAGTCTTTCTGCTGTGAAAACCCTGGCCTCTGCCTCTCTCCTCATTAATGGCATTGTCAAGTTGCTTACAGCGGTGGGGCCAGTCTGGTTCAGCACGGAGCACTCACCATCTAGAAAGCCTTTCTGAAAATAAGCCGTGGCACGTGCAAAAGGGGTCCTCACCGAGGGTTTGGGCAATCATGGTGGCATCCCCTTAGGATGGGTAGTTTACTCCTCCCGCAGCACAGCTCAGTGTTCACTTTGCTTTCTCTCCTTCAGCTGGGCCTGGGTGGAGTACCCTAGGGAAATTTCTTTTCTGCATCTCTCCAGTCTTCTTTCTTCTCAGCCCCTTATGGTAAGTGCGTGCAGCACAGCCTGAGTCTCCACGGGCTCTGCTGGAGCTGTTATCCTGCATCCAGCCAGACTGGGCTGCCCTGTGCTCCTCAGAATTTCTTTGGAATGGCAAGAAATAACCACCCAAACCCTGTACTCCCCAGGGAGTCCTGGATTTAACTCACACACACACAAAGATAACAATCAAATTTCTCTCTCATTAGGAGCCATCACTCAGAATTCCTGAGAAACCATGGGCTTGTTTTCACCAGAAGGAGACGTGGAGGAGGGTACCCTTCAGACTTACTTTTTCCTCATCTGGTATCACCTGCAAATTTAGGGAAGAAGAAAACCCTAACATACACACACACACACTTTCCCAACTGCTACCTAACTTATTTCTATGTATGCATATGGATACACAAAGCATTTCCACAATATCCACCAGTGCCCTCTAACTTAACCTCTTGTTTTACAGTAGAATTGGGTCACATTTTGAAATGATATCCACAGGCTTCCCCCCATCAACTCAAGAGAAACTGCTGGTGGAGCAACACACTACTCGTTACAGTACCTTGTGGGGAAGTCTCTTGTGTCTGATGGTTACCTGAGTGACTGAGGGACCTAAGGCTGCCTCATACTCGCTCTTCTGGGCAGCAAAGGAATGACAAACTTCTGTAGAAAGTTTTGAGTGGCTTTTTTAATTAACAAGAAGAAAATTGGCCGAGCTGTTGTGGAAGGGCCCCCATAGCTCTCTCCCGCTGAAGATGAATTGGCTGGTTCCCGTCTGCACTGCAATATTTCTTAGCCCTTTTCTTGTTCTCCAGAAAAACCCGTGTGTGCTGCCTCCTAGCAAAGGGGGATAAGTTACACTGCTGGCGAGCCCTCAGTATTGAATATCGCTGTGTGTGATAGCTGTACAAACACGCCAAAAAACCTAAGGAACTAACTGAAAAGCCCTAGTTTCTGGGTTTCAGTCTGTGACATGGGCTCACAGGAATGGGAGGAGAGGCTTCTCCTTTCTAGATCACGGCTTTTTTGACTTCTAGATCTGGCTTCAAGGCTGTCTGGAGGCAAAGGGGATTTAAACTGTGGCACATTTAACCGTTCCCCCTCCAGCTGCTCCCAAGAACCATGCAAGCTCCCTCCTGGCTGCTGGCAGAAGCTGAGAAGGAAATCCCAACTCCCTCACCTTGTGCTCCAACAGCCAAAAATGAGTCCCTAAAACACAGGTCGTCAGAGCAGGACCTGGCTCCTGCTGACCCACAGAGCATCATTACTGCTGCGGCTGAGTATGAAGCACTGATTCCCAGACACGACAGCCCCTTGGCTGTTAACCTGGTAAAGCAAAGGGGATTTTAAGCAAATCTAAAGGAGGATGGGTGTGTGTTAGACTTTAGTGGTGGTGCTGGGGTGCAGAGAGCGCCAGGGTATCCGGAGTGGGTAAATGAACTCAGTGACACAAAACAGCAGAGAGTTCACTAAACCAGAGTATTTGCCTTTTGAGTCAGCATCACTTCCAGGCTATTGTTCTCTAGAAAAACAGATCAACTTCAAGTTTGTCTTTTGCATCCTTGGCACTGTATTGCTGACATAATTTTTCTCCGAGATACGGGTCATGTTTGCTCTCAGCTGAGCTCCTTCACCTTTCAATCCCTCTCACTCTTCGCACTAATCCACCGGCATTTGGATTCCCTCATGCTGTTCCACCTGCGCTGGGCAGGAGTGCAGGCTGCTAAAACCACAGCCAATTTCCTCTGCACCTTCCTCTTTTCTTGCCTGGTGTTTATTTTTCACACAAAAACCACTTGGAGGGGGACATAACCATTTTTGCCCAGTCTCTTAACTCCAGTAGTGTCTTCTTCAAAAATGCATGGTTTTAACAAGCTGGAGGGAGAACAGGCTTTAGTCTCATTTGTATCCCCAAAATATACAGCTACAGGCAAGGCTGCCGAAGCCTCACTTTTGGAAGGAGCATTTCAGCTAGGCCAGAAGTGTTTCAGAGCTCACATTAAGACTGGAGGTTGGCACATAAACGCCAAGAGACACCCTCGGCTTCAGCAGACTCAGCTGTGACAGGAGTTCAGAAATCCAGGGTGCAGAAGGCAGAGCAATGCTAACGCTTTCCTGGGGAGATGGTGCTGTTTTTCCAGCCCCTGCTGTTACCTGGCTCTGAATGTGAAAACATCTAAGCTGCAATTGCTCATCCAAGTTTCCAAGCCTTTGGGCCAACCATTGCTACTTCAGATCATCAGTCCGTGGAGCGACTCGATAGGCTTAGCCCTTCTCTCCTCATCTGAAACCAGACTTGGAAAGGAAAATCTCTGCAGCTTTCCCTGTGAATTTGCCTCCCATTACGCCATCGACTTTTGAGACCCGATTTTCACTGTGTCCCTTCATTCTCCCCTCCAACTAAGCCTGACTGTTAGCAAGACAGTGTGATTGGATTGCATTTGAGAAAGTCATACGTGAAGCGAGTGAAACATGCTGCCAAAATACCACCCCACTTATGGGAAACGAGAGGATTGTATTTCATTTTGCAGTTCACTCAGCTGAATCCCAAAGCCTCCGGCTGCCTGGAAAGCCACCCTCTTTGCTCAAGCACTTTTTGTTAGTGACAATTTACAAATCCAGAACATCGACATGCTGTAACAAAGCAAACTCCAGCTGCACTCTCACCGTAAAAGATACGGTGTGGCAGTCTCTGCTCCCTGCATGCTCACAAAGTTTCTCTTTCACAGTCTCTTCATCATCAGACACTGGTGACTACTCTGTCAGCTGATGGCAAAGAGTATTTGAAAGAATTTCTTTTACAGACACAAACCCAATAGCTCCTCTGGCATAAGCTCCTTATGACTGCATTCAGGAAGGGCTATGGAGAAACCTTTTTTTGGGGGAATCAGAATCAAAGCAAAACTTACGTTTAGAATGAGCTGAAGTGGTCTGAATCCATTCAGCAGCAATTCTCCTCTTCTGCACTTTTTTTACTCCCACAAGCAAATCCGTGCCCAGTTTGACTTGCTCACACAAGCAGGGGAGACAGTTTGAGTCCTCTCTGCCTGACTTGAACCATCAATACCTAAATTCCCCAGTAACACACTCAGACGGGGCAGGGTACGTGAGAGAGATTTTCTACTTCCCTCCTCTGGGAGTCGTGACTCCAGCAAAATCCTGCTGATTTACACTGGTTTAGCTCTGCCCTACTCTTTCCCTAGCTCCTGAGGGAAAATAACAAGGACAAAAAAACATTAAAAAGGGAAATAGATAAAAACTTCTTTTTCTAGAGCACAAATATTTCTGCTTTCAATTCTAAACAAGGTCCCAGGGCATTGAGGTCATATTTGTTTTCCTTGGTACCAGTGCTCAAAAACACGCCAAGAACACCCACTGACCTAAATGAGGTCCTAAGGACCTATCTTGGTTATTATCAGGAAACTGCAAAGATGAACAGGATGCAACCTTCAGAAATCAGGTGGTTTCTGATGGGGGGAAATCGGTGAAGCACAATTATGGTAAACAAAAGCGAAAAAAAATAACAGCATCCGTGAAATGGGTCCTAAAACCTATTATCCTTGTTTACAATAAAGTTACTCATGAAGACAAAGGGATCAAGTGCTTTCTAAACCTAGATATATCCATTTGTAGAGCATTTGTTCTTCTGGCAGAAGAATTTGATTTTCGTTTCAGAGCTTTGTACTGCTCAAGACTAAGCAAATTCTCACTAGTCCTGTTCAAGGTTAGAGGCCAGAACTTTTAGTGAGGGGATAATCCAGTTATTAAGGCTATTAAGGCCTTAGCCTGCAATGTAAGAGACCCCAGGTTTAATTCCCCGGTCTTTCTAGGCTTCCCACGCCATGTAATTACTTATAATCATTTATGTCACTGCACTAGTTGAGTGCTTTGATTTTCCAGAGCTCTTAATATGATGGGTTAGAAAGCACTGTCACAGCTGTAAATCAGGGAGCTCAAGTTCACTTTTTGCTGGAGGTAAACATAGTAGTGATTAGGAGATGCTCACACAGTAATAATGCCGTATCTAAGAGAAATAATATTAGCATCAGGTCTGTGAGAAAAAAATCTACATATTTAGCAGCTAGAAAATCTACTGTCTTCCTTCATAAAATAGCCATAAGGGAACAAAAAAGCCAGGTTCACAACTCTGTGTTATACTGACACCTAAAAATACTGACCAAACATTATCAGTACACTGCAAATATAATACCTCAGCAGTGATCACATTTGTCATCATTCAAAAGAAATCAAAGTGTGGGGGTTTTTTTCATTTTAATCTAGAGCCCCAGACAATCTCACGACAGGATGTTTCCTCCCCTTTAAAGCCAACATGCTCTGATGACTCCAAAAGCTCAGCGTAAGAAAGGGAGGAGAAAATGAAGAGCTCCTCTAGTGAACAGCTCTCGAAGCCAAAAGCAGCTACTATGAGGTTGCAGAAATTCAGGCTGTAGCACAAGTTTGTCTTTTGCATCCTTGGCACTGTATTGCTGACATAATTTTTCTCCGAGATACGGGTCATGTTTGCTCTCAGCTGAGCTCCTTCACCTTTCAATCCCTCTCACTCTTCGCACTAATCCACCGGCATTTGGATTCCCTCATGCTGTTCCACCTGCGCTGGGCAGGAGTGCAGGCTGCTAAAACCACAGCCAATTTCCTCTGCACCTTCCTCTTTTCTTGCCTGGTGTTTATTTTTCACACAAAAACCACTTGGAGGGGGACATAACCATTTTTGCCCAGTCTCTTAACTCCAGTAGTGTCTTCTTCAAAAATGCATGGTTTTAACAAGCTGGAGGGAGAACAGGCTTTAGTCTCATTTGTATCCCCAAAATATACAGCTACAGGCAAGGCTGCCGAAGCCTCACTTTTGGAAGGAGCATTTCAGCTAGGCCAGAAGTGTTTCAGAGCTCACATTAAGACTGGAGGTTGGCACATAAACGCCAAGAGACACCCTCGGCTTCAGCAGACTCAGCTGTGACAGGAGTTCAGAAATCCAGGGTGCAGAAGGCAGAGCAATGCTAACGCTTTCCTGGGGAGATGGTGCTGTTTTTCCAGCCCCTGCTGTTACCTGGCTCTGAATGTGAAAACATCTAAGCTGCAATTGCTCATCCAAGTTTCCAAGCCTTTGGGCCAACCATTGCTACTTCAGATCATCAGTCCGTGGAGCGACTCGATAGGCTTAGCCCTTCTCTCCTCATCTGAAACCAGACTTGGAAAGGAAAATCTCTGCAGCTTTCCCTGTGAATTTGCCTCCCATTACGCCATCGACTTTTGAGACCCGATTTTCACTGTGTCCCTTCATTCTCCCCTCCAACTAAGCCTGACTGTTAGCAAGACAGTGTGATTGGATTGCATTTGAGAAAGTCATACGTGAAGCGAGTGAAACATGCTGCCAAAATACCACCCCGCTTATGGGAAACGAGAGGATTGTATTTCATTTTGCAGTTCACTCAGCTGAATCCCAAAGCCTCCGGCTGCCTGGAAAGCCACCCTCTTTGCTCAAGCACTTTTTGTTAGTGACAATTTACAAATCCAGAACATCGACATGCTGTAACAAAGCAAACTCCAGCTGCACTCTCACCGTAAAAGATACGGTGTGGCAGTCTCTGCTCCCTGCATGCTCACAAAGTTTCTCTTTCACAGTCTCTTCATCATCAGACACTGGTGACTACTCTGTCAGCTGATGGCAAAGAGTATTTGAAAGAATTTCTTTTACAGACACAAACCCAATAGCTCCTCTGGCATAAGCTCCTTATGACTGCATTCAGGAAGGGCTATGGAGAAACCTTTTTTTGGGGGAATCAGAATCAAAGCAAAACTTACGTTTAGAATGAGCTGAAGTGGTCTGAATCCATTCAGCAGCAATTCTCCTCTTCTGCACTTTTTTTACTCCCACAAGCAAATCCGTGCCCAGTTTGACTTGCTCACACAAGCAGGGGAGACAGTTTGAGTCCTCTCTGCCTGACTTGAACCATCAATACCTAAATTCCCCAGTAACACACTCAGACGGGGCAGGGTACGTGAGAGAGATTTTCTACTTCCCTCCTCTGGGAGTCGTGACTCCAGCAAAATCCTGCTGATTTACACTGGTTTAGCTCTGCCCTACTCTTTCCCTAGCTCCTGAGGGAAAATAACAAGGACAAAAAAACATTAAAAAGGGAAATAGATAAAAACTTCTTTTTCTAGAGCACAAATATTTCTGCTTTCAATTCTAAACAAGGTCCCAGGGCATTGAGGTCATATTTGTTTTCCTTGGTACCAGTGCTCAAAAACACGCCAAGAACACCCACTGACCTAAATGAGGTCCTAAGGACCTATCTTGGTTATTATCAGGAAACTGCAAAGATGAACAGGATGCAACCTTCAGAAATCAGGTGGTTTCTGATGGGGGGAAATCGGTGAAGCACAATTATGGTAAACAAAAGCGAAAAAAAATAACAGCATCCGTGAAATGGGTCCTAAAACCTATTATCCTTGTTTACAATAAAGTTACTCATGAAGACAAAGGGATCAAGTGCTTTCTAAACCTAGATATATCCATTTGTAGAGCATTTGTTCTTCTGGCAGAAGAATTTGATTTTCGTTTCAGAGCTTTGTACTGCTCAAGACTAAGCAAATTCTCACTAGTCCTGTTCAAGGTTAGAGGCCAGAACTTTTAGTGAGGGGATAATCCAGTTATTAAGGCTATTAAGGCCTTAGCCTGCAATATAAGAGACCCCAGGTTTAATTCCCCGGTCTTTCTAGGCTTCCCACGCCATGTAATTACTTATAATCATTTATGTCACTGCACTAGTTGAGTGCTTTGATTTTCCAGAGCTCTTAATATGATGGGTTAGAAAGCACTGTCACAGCTGTAAATCAGGGAGCTCAAGTTCACTTTTTGCTGGAGGTAAACATAGTAGTGATTAGGAGATGCTCACACAGTAATAATGCCATATCTAAGAGAAATAATATTAGCATCAGGTCTGTGAGAAAAAAATCTACATATTTAGCAGCTAGAAAATCTACTGTCTTCCTTCATAAAATAACCATAAGGGAACAAAAAAGCCAGGTTCACAACTCTGTGTTATACTGACACCTAAAAATACTGACCAAACATTATCAGTACACTGCAAATATAATACCTCAGCAGTGATCACATTTGTCATCATTCAAAAGAAATCAAAGTGTGGGGGTTTTTTTCATTTTAATCTAGAGCCCCAGACAATCTCACGACAGGATGTTTCCTCCCCTTTAAAGCCAACATGCTCTGATGACTCCAAAAGCTCAGCGTAAGAAAGGGAGGAGAAAATGAAGAGCTCCTCTAGTGAACAGCTCTCGAAGCCAAAAGCAGCTACTATGAGGTTGCAGAAATTCAGGCTGTAGCAAACTATCATCAGCGCTATAAAACATGATGCAGAAGTCACCTCCAGGTAGCAGCCACTCAGGGAACAGAAACACTAAAGAACTGAAGGTCCAGTAAAAATATCAACTGTAACTTCCCACTAGTTAATCACAAGGCTCTTGGTTAATGCCCTAAATTTCAGCCTTTTCCCCAAAGCAGACATAGCGTAGTGCTTCTCTCGAGCAGCGCGTGCGCATTTCAGAGAGGCAGTTTTGCTTTCATTTGGGTTTCACCAGCAACATGTGATAGAGCAGACAGGCAAAGCGGCTGGAGAGGAGACCTTTTTCAGGCAAGTAACCAGCAATTGCTAAGCTGACTGTGCAGTTTTGGAGACGCTCGGTCGATCTCTATTTAAATTCTTAGCTCCCTCCTCAATTCTGGCCCTCCTTCTCCAGTGCCTCTCATCATGCTGCTTGCCTGTTAATCACAGAAGGGACACACTGTTAAAAGTTGGGCTCTGAACATGGGCTAGAGCAGCCTGGGGTGACTGCAGCTTGCGCTGGCTGTTTCTATGAGGCTCCTATCAGAATTAGGAAAATAAGCATTTCATCAAGAGGCTAAAACACCAATCATATTTTACTATACCCTGAAATCCCTGTTATGATGAGCATCTATCTGACCGCATTTTACCTCCATCTCATACTTATGCAAGATACCTGCAACAAATCCACTCTGCTATTACTTGTCACTGCAGAAGATGAATTGGCTCAGGCATTCAAGAGTCCAAATCCAACAACATGAACGCTGCTCCAGAAACTGCAATGAGTCTGAACTTCACATTTTTTTTTATTTTAAATATGTTGCAGGTTATTTCCAAAACCCAAGAGGGCCTTCAGCATGACAAACGATCACTCCTGAGCACAACCTGTGATTTCAAAGCACAACCCTTTGCCTCCTCAAGAAGGCGATTTTATTCTCAGTTGATTTCTGTAGAATTTATTAGATGCATTTTCAGCTACAGAAAGTAGTTGCTCAGTTCATATCCAACAGAAACCTCTCAGCAGAAAACTTCCGGATTCTCACTATTAAAGATCTGATGGAAACAAACTGTCCTCTTTCCTTTAAATGCTCCCATCATTCGTTAACCCATTTCTCTGAGTCAGTGCTCCACAAGTTACTATAAATTACTATCTTATCCAACTATTTCTTAGATCGTCTATTACTACAATATTTAGTAGCATCCAGTCTTAAATGCATCTTTGTTCACAGTGCTTTTGCAAGGAAAGGAAATACTCTGATCCTTCTCTCTCCAAAGGGTGCTTAGAGATATTAAGTGCCTTGGTCAGGGGCAGGAAGAAGTCAGTAGCAGAACAGCCAAGTTAGGTCTCCTGATTCCTAGGTTAACAACCTCGTCATTTAATCACCTTTTGATTCATTACAGTAAAGCCAGGCAGTTCCAGTGCACTAGGCACTGTTTGTACACGCACAGCCTGAAATCTTAAAAAGCTTCGTTCCCATGTCACGATGGGATGTGAGGCACACGGATAAGAGCGCTCCTGGGAAAATTCAGGAACGCATGGTAGAACAGGGACTAAGTGTAGCCAGCAACAACTCTCCTCAAACTGTTTGCTGTACAGCCCCTTTTTTTTTTCCTGCCAAACACACAAAAATCAAAAACCTGCCTTTTTATGCAGGTAGACAGCAATCCCTGGGGGATGGCTGGTATTACCAACAGTCAGAACGAAGGATTATCATGAAGACTTCACCTCTTGGCCACTCCAGTTGCATGGAAATCATATGGTCACTACTGATTAAATACTGTGTATACCTGCTACTTCTGTTCTGGAAGGTGACCATATGTTGTAAATCATTAAGTCAGCAGGGGAATGCCCAGACACACAGACATGCACACACTTTGCCTGCCAAGTTGGCTGCTGAACCGTATAGAGGACATAACTATGCAAACACACCTAAATGTGGCAGGATTTTTTTTTTTTTTGTTTACCCTTCAATCCAAGATAAGAAAAGGATCAGGGTCAGGGTAACTGCAATTTCTGAGTGCCCATACCCCAGCCCTGTCTTCTTTTGCTAGATTTGGGCTGAAGAAAGCCAGGACAGAGAACACGCAAACGACCAAAGGAACTCACTGCTTTGAGGATTGCCACCGCATCCTGCTGAAGCCACGTTGGGTAGACGACTTCATCATTCAGAATGGCCTCAAAGAGGTCGTCCTCGTTCTCCGCCTCGAAGGGCGCGTGGCCGCACAGCATCTCGTACAGCAGCACGCCCATGGCCCACCAGTCTACGTCAGGGCCATACAGCATCTCCTGCAGGATCTGAAGAAGGGATGGGAAAGAAATATCAACCCTGAAGCTTCTTAAACTGAGCAGGGGAGGAAAAAGGATTTGGAAACATTAATGCAAAAGTTCTTGCTACGTCCTAACAGCGCTCTCTGCCAGGCTGGCTGTATGTCCAGGAACATATAGGCGATCTCAAGCTGGAAACCCCCAGATCAGCACAAAGGTACATCAGATGCATTAAACAAGGGCTGAACTAGCTTGGCTGCTCACAGGGTCACCTGGGAAACAAGCCCTTAGAAATGATGCTAGGGCTTAGCAGGAGGAGAAGGGGCATTTCAGCAAAACTGGCTGAGCCTCTGAAGCAGCAGAGCAGCCATGTGTGCGGGTTGACATCGCCTATTCCTTGCCTCTGGGAAGGAAATGCTTACCCGGCTCCAACGGCAAGGCTTTCAGCTGGAGAGGGGAAGGAGCGCGAGTGTGTGAGAAAGGCACAAACACCAACCACAGACAAAAATTCAGTTGTGTTGAAGAAGGATCTGAAACCCTGTCAGAACATCTGGCAGCATCTGGAGGGCAGCTGTTCCTTAAAAGAGGTGTTTATTAATTTTGTAGTGAGATTGGGGAATGACAGGGAACAGGAGGAGGTAGAAAAAGGAACTGGGAAACGAGGGAGAATTCAATCTCCTTTCAATCAAACTGGGCCAGTATCTGTATGTGCCTCTCTCAAGATTTTTGCAGCTGTGCCTCCATTCTTCACCTCACGTTTCCTAAAGAAAAATATAGGCTTATCTTGGTGCCTATAGCAGCCTGAAGGTTTACTCATGCTTTGCTTGCACAAGGGACTGATAATACAAGCAATACATCTAGGAGGAAAACCTTGCACCCAGCAGTCAAATAAGGTGTAGCTAAAGACACCAGAGAGTACACTTGCTGTTCTAAAGCTAACCTACGCTTTTCATATTGTAACCAAGTTTTCCTGGCCAAAGAAAGGTTTCCTATACCTCCGGAGCGATGTAGTCTGGTGTTCCACAGAAGGTGGCTGTGGTAATGCCATTGTGAATGCCCTCTTTGCACATCCCAAAGTCTGCCAGCTTGCAGTGACCCTCGTAGTCCAGCAGCACGTTGTCCAGCTTCAAGTCCCTGCAACGAGAATTGTTCACCGAGTTGCTACATGCTTGGAGCAGCCCCAGCACAAATGGAGGCAGCGTCCCAGGCCTCAGAAGCTTAACCTGTAAACTGGACAAGCCTCATCATCATAAAAAAATAAACAGAAGTCATGCAGGAGGGGTTTTCTTTTGCTTCATCTCTTACAGAAGGGAGGGAGGAACAAACATCATTCTTCCGAACTGCATTTAATATGGGCAGGTGCTATACGAGTTCGCCCACATGGCTTTCCAAACACACCACAAGCCTGGCTGGCAGAGCTCCCGCTCATTTAGCTCTAGGACTCACTGGAGCAGAGGTTGCCAGAGCTGTCAAACTGTGTAACGATGTTATGATGCAGCAAAATGCACCGCACAGGACATGCTCTGATTCAGCAAAGCGCTGCGCTGGGAGCACACAGCTGAAGCCAGGGAGGTGTGCAAGACCTCTTCAGAGGGGCAGCAGATCCCCTTTTCTCCTGAGGTGTGGGGGGTTAAGTCCCAGGCTTTGCTGTATTGCGGCAAGCCTGACTGATAAACCCCACCTGGAGTGTTATCCAAGCTGAGAAGAAAAGAAACTCCCTGCCGACACCACGCCAACATGGGCAGGGGGAATCTTCGGCCAGCATGGGATGCCTCCATCATAAAGCAAAGTCTTCAAGTCCTCCCAGATGTATCGATTCCAGCAGGACTGCACTAATGTAAGAAGTGAACGTCCCCCCTACTGCTCATTGGGGTGGGGACATCCTTGTCACTGTCACAAGAGACCTGCAGCCAAACAAGCTGCAGGTCATTGCTGCTCATTTTCCAATACGTCACCTCTAACAGCCTGGGAGCTCCCCATCAAAAGCAGAGCTGCCAAAATGAGAGAGCCCTAACAAAGCTTATCAGCTTGCCTGACCTTGAGATTGTCTGAGGGAATAGCCCACAGTCAGAAGCACCGTCAGGAACATGACCAGAAAGCACGGAGTCATCTGCAGACTTAGGCAATGCCTTCCTAAAAATACATACCAGCTCGTAGCACCTCTGCTTTTCAGCTGCCAAACAAGCTCTAGGCACCGTCACAGATGGAGGAAAGGAGCTATGATGGGAGCTCTGTGCAGTACAAGTAGGTCACAGTTAATTTTTTGAACTGTCTCAGGTATCGGCCCAAGAGTTGCACTGAGCCCTCAGAGCAGCTCTGAGGCAGGGAAGCGTTACCATCGCCATTTTACTGAGATGGAGGACACCTTATAGGCCTAGACAAAGCCACTTTCAAAGTCATTCAGATGCCCAGATAAGGATCAAATAACTAAATACATTTGAGGGTCTCAGGGCCCCTTACATGAAATCCATGCTGGAACTTGATCTATTTTGCCCTCTGGTTGGACATCTGTTTCCCTGGGAAGGGGGAGCAGTGGGGAGGATGGCAACATAGATGGTGGCATCTCCATATCAATATGAAAACCTATGTGTGAGCTGAAATCTGAATCCAGCTTGATCCTGTTCATCCTCCATCTATGATCTTAAAGTGAAAATCAGGTGGTCAATTGCTCTGTTGTGCACTGGCATTTCTACAGCCCCAGAAGCTTCTCTGGAGCTTGAGACAGCTCTCCCTCCACTTCACTGTTGCAGTGGAAAGATCAATGACATGTTGTGCTAGACAATCAGAACCACCTCCTGTCCTAAAGAGGTAAGAAAAAGTATTATTAGCCTCTTTTGAACAGATGAGAAAGTGAGGAGTAGAGGTTAAGAAATTTGCCCGTGTCCCCCAGAGCCAAGACTGAACACCAGCTTCCTGAATTCCAGCTCTGAATCTTAATCGCAAGATCATACATCCCCTCTCTTCAACTTTAACACGGCATGGCAACACAAGCCAGTAAAAAGCCTTCTGCAATGATGCTGCCTTTCCCAGCAGGCCTGCCAGCTATCTGGTGGCCAGTGAAATTTGCATGCCAAGGACAGTGCCCACGCCTGTCTTACGCTGCAGTGTTTGCTCTGGGTGGGATGCTCAGCAGAAGACACTTATTTTTCCCCTTCTGAGAATCAAAAACGGCTGCTAAGGCATGTGGGCAAAGGCTCGTCCTGGAAAGGCTTTAGGCGAGCACAGTGAGAGGTATTGTACGTGCTCGCCCATGACAGTACGCCTTCAGCAGCAGTTTACAGCCAAAGCTCCTGTTGCTCTTCCCTGTGGTTCCTGGCAGAACAGGGAAGCCCTCCAAGCATGAAGGCAGGCCTTGTTTCCAGGAATCTGCAATGATGTGGTTGAAATGCGCAGTTTATTCTTGGCTCAGCTTTAAATGCAGCAAACACCTTTTCAGTCCTGGGCAGGCCTGACTGTTGGGGGGTGCCCCTAAAGGTGCAACTGGAAGGAGAATTTTGGTGAACCTGCTTGGAGATCCCCATTCCAAACCTCCCCTCACTCCCCAAAACATCCGCCACATCTTGCCATGCTTTGGGAATACCTCAAAATACACCTTCCTTATATCTGAGCCAGCAGAAACACAGTCACGTACACTGACTGAGCCAGCAGGTTACAGAATTCATGGAGAGCCTGAGGAGCAGAGGCAAGACACAGCTATGAGGCAGGGCCAGCTCTGCAGACCAGATCACCAGCCACTCTGCCCCACAGGACATGCTGCAGAAAACCCAAAATCCCCGATAGCTGTATAATGCATGATGCTCATCATCAAGACGGCAGGAGCTTCTGCAGGTGCAAAAGCACTCTGTGCTTGCTGCGTCCTCCCAGAGAGCCTCTATATATGCAATAGCCATTAAATTTAAACTGTCTGCCTCTCGCTGAGCGAGTAGTTTTAACCACCCAAGGCAAACCTCCAGCCCTTTGGCTTCTCTACGTTGCACATTAAACCCATTAAGAGCGCCTGTTGTCTCCTTCTGCAGTCAGGATACCGGCTTCTCCTGACTTCTTTCCAGCAATGTGAAATCCAAAACTTGCATTTTCTATTTTCACATAACCTGTAACGTGACATTAATCTGCTCTCACTTGCTCAGGCGTTCTGGCTACGTGCAGATCATTTTAGAAGAGGACCTCCCATGACCAAACAAGACTTCTCAATGCTTTTCACTTGGCAAGGCCACAGAAGGTGGCCCCACGCGTTCCCCTTGGAGCACGTCTCGTGGGCCAGCACAGCAGCAGGCTCAGCCACGTGGCTCCTCTCCGGCAGCCCCATAGGATAATTTTCTGGGAAATTCGTGGTTTGGTCTTGTGTTTGAGCATTTGTCTCAAGCAATCCCAGCAGTCTTAATAAGCTCTGTACTCGCTGCTCGATGTTGACAGGTCTCCCCGCGTGCTGTACCCCATGAACCAGCACAGCCACATGAGAGGAAAAACACTGACAGGTTTCCGAGATTTACAAGGAGCTCTTCATTTTTGCAGCAAGGATTCTGGGAAGCTGATGAAACTGGAAGTCATCCAGCTCAGAAAGGCCAAATCTACCTCATTTCCTTAATACTTGCATTTTCCATTCAGTATTTTTAGCAGTTCGATGAAGCAATAACAGCGGAGAGGTTTTCTGAGGGCTGCATTTCTAAGGTCCTGCTGAGGTTCTGCCTTTCACTGGCAAACCTCCACTGGAAAACAGGCTTCATCCCGACTCAGAAAGGCAGCCTTTGTCCTCGCAGGCAGCTACAGCACAGCGGCTTCACAGCCTCCGTTTAGTCTAGACCCAGAAGAAATGACAAAATGAGCTGCTTCAGCGTCACTCGCTGGAAGAGGTGTTCTTTATACATCTGCCGCTTGAGTTTAACATTTGTAAAAAAACCAAAATTACAGTTGCAGATGATCCGGTCCTTTTCTGAAGCATCTGTCAAATGCGATTTCCCTGCACCAGGGAGTTTCGCCAGTGAATAGGTGTTGTACACATACCTGCCACTTGCTCTGCTCGGATCATCTCACTCGTGATGTAGAAACTATATTTGAAAGGATGAGGTTTGGGGTTTTTTTCCTCTTTTGGTTTCACCACGCTGTGTTGTAAGGGCTGTGCATGTAGTAAGGATCTTCTTTGCAGGAGTAGTGGTGGCAGAAACTAGCTTCCAGTTTCAATGCCTTGGTTTGAGGTTCTCCCAGGTTTGGTAATTCCAAAGGTCCGGTTTAAAGCTCATAAAAGCCTGCTGTTCCCATCTCGACGCAAATCATTTAGTCATGAAAGATGTAGGTACAGAGCAGTGGGAGCCAGCCACAAACATAGGTGTGACTAGTGTAATACTCCAGCCAAATATTAAAAAAAAATAAATATATATATATACACAATTAAAAACAAAATCCCCAAACCTGGAATTAGCTAAATTAATAATTTTGGCATTTCTGAAAGGGAAAATTTTGCTTTTTCAAGTCTTCAGCACGCAAGGCCATTTAGACACTCTTTTGGAAACACCTTTGGGGTGAGCAAGTGTGCATTCAAACCCCCTTTGCAAGCAGGGAGTAGATTTTGATTTTTCTCCACCTCTTCTGCTGAAGTCATTTTACTTTATAGAAATACTGAAATCTCCATCACGGTGGAGAAAAATGTGTTTCTGTTGCCTGGTCTGGTAGCCAAAGCAATATATGTTTCCAACTCCTGCTCCAGTGAAACTGTAACTATTTTTTGTAAAATGAAGCAACTTCAACAGAGGAGAACGAAAGACATACAACCTGCGGAATAGCACAGTTGGTAAGATAATTATTGAAGAGAGAGGATTTTTCAAGGTGGAGGCCTTGCTCCAAATACAGGGGACAACAGATTTAAACCAATATTTTTATTAAATAAGGAGGAGAACAGATGAGGTCTCAGTTTTATGTAAAGCCCTAAATACTCACGGGATGCTAATATTGTTTCCCATTTTCCTTTGCATTCATTAATAACACCCAAACCAATGTATTTTATTTCACTTGAAACCAACACTCTCGAGTTGCAAAAAAGTTGCAAACTCAGTTTGCAATACAATTGCAAAAATACAGTTGCTGTAACAAAGCCCTAACAATTATTTTGGGCCTACAACATCTGAAACAATTTTCTATCTTTCTTTCCACACCAAATTTTGGAGACTCAGCTACAAAACTCAAAGCAAATAATTATTTTCACAATTCCATTCCCACCGGCTTTGGACTAGGGACCTCCACGTTTTGTTCCCAAGATTTCATACCACTTTGGGAATTAAGGCTATTTCCAGTCCCGTGTGCCTTGGGTTGTAGAGAACTCACTTAAAAATTCCTTCACAGAAAATGGTTCACATCTCCCACATTTGTCTAATAACAACCAAACATCATTTATTTTTATGGTCAAGTAAGTTTTTATAACCAGTAACTCTCATACTCACAGCATCAAGGAAGAGTTAAGCAAATTTCCTAAGCAGTGGAAAAGCTGAGTGTCAGCAGCCAGCAGTAAATACAGGCTGAAGAAGATACCTGCAATATATTCTACCAGAGCTAAGATGTAAAAACCCAGGCTAAGCTGCTGATATTTGCTTAGTTGCTACCGCATCTTTAGGGTAGGGGGAAAATACTGAAATCACAAATGAAAAACCAGGTTACTGGCCTTTGAAAAAGGGAGCCACAAAGCAGAGATCAGAAAAAGATCGAGCTGCAGAAAAACAGTTTGAAATCCTGAGTTTTGCTGCCAAATAAGAGGACGAGCTGTTGTTCCCTTCCAGCCTCGGAGGCTTCCTCTAATTCGACTCCTGTTGTAGCTTTCAAAGAGGAAAATCAGGATAGCTGGAGCTTACAGAGGGTACCCTCCTGGGCACAGAACCAAGCAAAGAACGGGAGGTAAGACTCAGCCCTGTTATACAGCATATAACCAGTGTGTAGCCACTTACACCACCACTTGGGGCTGACATGCTGAGACGGAAAGCGTTGCTTTATGCGCCCACAGCTTCACAATGCAATCCCTAAACCCTGTGGGATTTAGTCCATGCGCTCTGTCCTTCCAGGCACCGCACAAAGTAACGTCGAAATACAGCACAGGGACTGCAAAACATAACTTCAACTCCTTGTTTTCTTGAAAAAACATTCTCTTGGGTAAAGAAAACGTTCCTTCTAGTTTCCAATCAACTTCTGAGGTGCAAACCCGCTCAGACCACCAGCATGCATGCAGACAGCCCGACTACGGCAGGCGTACTGCAACTTGCAGTGCAACGTAACAGGACAGAAATGAAGGGGAGATCTCTCCAGATATTTGTAATTCATAATTACCAGAAAGTAGGAATGAAACATAGCAAGGTGCCCTTTTGCACTGTCCTAAGAACCAGAAGTTATTTTCAAAAGCTGACCATGCTTAAGTGTTTAGGGACCGTAAACACTGGAGCCACAACGGCTCCAGACTGAACTTCTGCATCTCTCAGAAACAAAGCAAAAGCAGAAATGGGATCTAATGATACAAAAATCCAACTCAGACCCAGGATAAGTGGTATGAGCGAGTGAAACTCCACTGAAAATTAACACTCATTGCTAGGCCATACAACAGGAGACAGCCACCTGTCCTTGCCAGCTGCTTTGTGCAGCCATGGGAGGCAGAGGAGGCTCGTGAGGAAGGTTGATCCCACAGGCATCTCAGTACCTGAGCAGTTCTCCAGCCAGGGGCCCAGCACCATTCCTGATGAAACATACAAGGTGCCCTTTTGCACTGTCCTAAGAACCAGAAGTTATTTTCAAAAGCTGACCATGCTTAAGTGTTTAGGGACCGTAAACACTGGAGCCACAACGGCTCCAGACTGAACTTCTGCATCTCTCAGAAACAAAGCAAAAGCAGAAATGGGATCTAATGATACAAAAATCCAACTCAGACCCAGGATAAGTGGTATGAGCGAGTGAAACTCCACTGAAAATTAACACTCATTGCTAGGCCATACAACAGGAGACAGCCACCTGTCCTTGCCAGCTGCTTTGTGCAGCCATGGGAGGCAGAGGAGGCTCGTGAGGAAGGTTGATCCCACAGGCATCTCAGTACCTGAGCAGTTCTCCAGCCAGGGGCCCAGCACCATTCCTGGGGATTTTATGGCCTCATCCCACCCCAGCACATCCTACAGACTCCGCAGAGGGCTGCAGAGGGGGAACGTGGCAGAATGCAACAGAGCCTCGTGGCTCGTCTCTGCTTCACCTAACCCACCCACACTGGCACGCAGAGCACAAACCTTTTGAAATGCTCTGCACTCGTGTGTTAGGATAAAGGCATGATGGATTACAGCCACGCAGCCTCCAAAGCAGACTCCACCTCTCTTGCAGACACCAGGATGGTATAGAGTGATGCAATATCGACTCGTGCCCAGGGTCAGATACGACGCCAGAATGCATGGCTGAACTTCTCTGAAAACTCACACCAGAGCCAAGGACCGCTCCGGAGCGCAAGGTCACGGGTGTTTGAATTTGTGCAAGACAGAGGGAGATCCTCATACCCACCTGCATCTGTGCTCTTCAGTATGTCCAAAGGCACTCTGTATCAGTCTTACGCACTCACAGGGATATGTCTGACTAAGCTTTAAAATACATTCTTGCTCTGCTGCTTAGGCTTCAGACTAAACTCTGATTGGCACTTTTATCCAGAAGCACTCTGTTATTACATTTTAATCTTAAAGTCGAGCAGCCCTTCAAGCATAAGGACATGTTTCTGCAAGCCATCTGCCCGGGTTAAGGCAGCACCATGGGTTTTTTGGTGGAGATGGGCTGCAACCCAGCGCTGCCGGCTCCCCATCTGCCTGACCCCTTCCTGCTGGTGGGGTCTCTCTGGAACCCGGTTCCCCAGACCACATCAGAGCATCGGTCCTCTCGCGGCGCTCCCCGGGCTGCTGCTCTGGAGACGAAGTGGTGCCCAAGGCGTTGACTTCTCTTATAGCAAAGGAGCTGGTATTACCTAGGATCCAAGACACCTCTGATGGTTTGAAGTGCCAGCAGTCCCACCTCCCCTCCCTCTGGGCACTTCAGAAAAGCATCTGTGGAAGCTAACACAATTACCGACATGATTTCATTGCTATTGAGGTGAACAAGCATGATTCATCCTCCAGTTAAATTAGAGTGGTAGGCTAAAGTATACAGGCATAGACTAAAAAAACCCTCGGCATACCACAACAGATAATCACAAAGCTTCCACCGCGTTAGTGGGTCTGAACCCGAGTGGTACAGATCCAGTGGGACCCCACGGGTGCCCTGAGTCCCTTCAGGGTCAGGCACACCTGTAAGCTTCCCCTTTATTACATGCACGGCAGCTGTAAGAGAGCTAATGATAGTTTCCAAAGGCAGCTTTACAAGGGCAAAAAGACACTCTTGTGAAATGGGGCAGCCGAGAGCTGGAGCCATTACTGCTGAAACACAGACGCGCTGGAGATTGCTACGTTGGAGTAATCTCAAAGATGGTGCAATCCATATATATTTATATGTCCACATTTGTGTGCGTACATTTATATATATGTACATATAATAAATATATATTATTTGCTGCACTTTTATGTGGGACTCTAGTCAGGAAGGAGGAGTTACACTTGAGGTATTTCCTCGAATCCCAGAGCAAACGTCCTCCCATTTACTGTGGGAAGGCGAGAGGTAGACAGAAAAAGGCTTCGTGTCCAGCTCTTGGTATGCACGCCACGCACTCCCTCTCCGGATGAGCTGCCAGCCTAGTCCTGTGATAGACTCCTCGGTCCCACTGGGCAGCGACAGTGGAATTTGCTGGCCCTGAAACATCACTTGCTGAGTTGCTCCCAACAGAGCTTCTATTTTACCCTTGCCAGAAAAAAGAAGGAAAGAGAAAAAAAAATCCAAACCACAACGCTTCTTTCTGTGAGTCCCCTTGCCTGAAATCTTCAGAGGAGGCGTACGACAGACTTGAGACCCAAATGCGTGAACAAGAATCAGGTGTGGACTTATGACTGACAGTGCCAAGAGACATTAAAAAGCATAAGCCTGTCATGTCACCTTGACAAAAATAGACCAATGTTGATTCGAAGCCTGGTACAGAAATTAAAATGAGATCAGGCTTGTGCCCGCAGTACAACACGGTCTCAACGCTTCAAGATGGAGTGAAAGAGTTACCCAAGATTAACCATCACCAACTGCCCACAGCCCACCCGTAGAGCTGCTCGAAGGCCCTGTCCCAGCTCTGAGCTGTCCTAGTAGGGTCAGGGCAGGACTGCGTTGCTGAAAAGGCTTCTCTTTCCACCTGCACAGAGTGACACGTCCCCGTTTCACCACTTCATGCCACTAAGCCTGCCCTGGGGGAATTAAACAGTAGCTCACACCAAAGCAACTCTCCTGCGCTCGCTCTCACTGCTAATCTCACAGCTGCTGTGAAATCCACGCTCCCCACACTTGGGAGTCTTAGGAGGAGTGTTTCACTCCAGGAAATAGCAAAGGAAAAAAAATAACAATAACGGTGGCCCTACCCATCACGATCATGTGTGCAGACTGCCTCTGGCAACGGCTCGGGCAGCAAACAAACCTGTGCTAGCACTGGTAATGCCAGCAGGGCTTTGTGGGGAAGACGACACTCCTACATTGAACCCATATGTCTAGTCAGGTAGACTTCTCCATATCCATCCGATATGGATAAGATTCACTTTACTCTGAGCCTGATCCTGAATCCAGGGAAATCGGCCAAAAAAGTCCTGTCAGGTTCAGTCAATTTTGGATTAGGCCCTTAGAAAAAAAAAAAAGAAATTAATGAACCTTATTGAGACTCTGAATTACAAATCCAGATCTATAATGCTAAGGCTATAGGTGCTAATCTCCTTTCTATAATGGAATGAACAAATCTGAAGGCAGAAGTACTGTATTTTTAGACAGGATTTTTAAAAGCACTTTGCTTTGGCCTGTAAATTTCCAGTGCCCAATTTACTATTAACTTTTGAAGGAGCAACACTGGGCCAGCATGGATGCTTTTGAAAATCTCACCATCTGCACTGAATTTTTATGGACACGGCAAAAGAGCAGTCTCCGTGCTAGTGACACATTGTGGGCACAAAGCACACAGGCATCCCAGTACTGCGTATGAAGGGGTACTACCTAGCCCCCCTTGGAACAAAGTTTAAATACATTTCCTAGGAGATGCTGTCTTGAGAGTTGTTTCTTAAAAAAACCTGAGACCATCACTAATATCATTGATTCTCTTTTTTCTAAGACTCCTGTGAACTTGCAGGCAAAGTGCTTTCCTAACTGCTCTGATCTCCCTGCTTCTCACCACAACAATCACTTAAATAGCAGTAGTGAAATCAGATGGAAGCGGTATTTGTAGGAGCCTAGCAAATGGGTCATTATCCCAAGATTTAGTTTCTCATTTCATGTGGATTACTGTTGCTATTCACTCATTACAGGTGATTCACCCAGAGCTGTGTGAAGCCCAAGTATCCTGGATAAGCAGGGCAGAGCCAGGTGAAATTCCTGGCTGGGCATGCCAAGCTCTCTGTAATCCCGCTCCCACTTCTGGGGAGTCCTCCCAAGCCGCCTGCGTGCGGGAACCAGTGACACTGAGCTTTGTGCCAGGCCAACAGGGACAGACTGGATCCCGTGTGCCACCCCAAACGCCATCAGACCCCAAACTGCCTGTGAACAATGCTGGCAGGTATTGTCCCCATGTCACGTCAGGTATTTAACCCACGAGTCTCTTTGGTCAGGGCTCCCTCTCCAGCTAGCAGAGGGAGACAGGTGCTTTCCCAAGGCAGTTCAGCCCCTCTAAAATTGGACCCACCAGCTGGCAAGGCTATCCAAGTTCCCAGATTAGGTTAGCTGGGCCTTAGTTAGTTGCCCGATTACAAGCAAAGCAGAAGTAACTTAGAGCAGGAGTCAATCAATGCTCAGCTGACATGTTTACCATGCACAGAAAGCTGCCAACTCCCTTGTTCCTGTAATATATGAAACAAATTAATCAGAAAATGAAAATAAGCCCTGTCTTAACTGACCCCATCTAGAAGAAGGATAGAAATGGGACCTGAATGAGGAAGGTCTCTCTTTACACTGCTCACCTCTTGAGTTTTTAGCCCACAGGATCTGTCAAGTCCCTGCATGAGATCCACTGCAACCCAACTGGCATCACCCAGTCTGCAGCAGAGCACTTTGGACCATGGAGGAGGATACCCAGTGGCGCTGTGTGTCTCTGGGAATAGGCCTCCTGGCATGACTCGGCTTTCTGTGGTACCACACTAAAAGATTGCTTTCCAGCCCAAATATTACAGTCCTTCCTGCAATAAACAAGCCAGCCCCTCCACGGGCATCTGCACTACAGTCACATCCTTGCAACACGAAGAATCAGCGCCCCTTTCCTTTCATCACCCAATACGCAGAGTGTCAACTCCAGGGGATGGAACTGGGAAGTTTGTGTAAGGGAAGCAAAGGGGCATTTTAAGGACAGGAATGGCAATAATGACTAACTTCAGCATGCAGCAAGCTCCAGCTAAGATGGAAATCTGGGGGTGTTACCCACGACTAGCATGTGCCTTTCAGTTGTGATTCAGAGTCAATTCATGCTGTGACTCTGTGTTCACTCTTCTTTCCAAGACCAGGATGCCTTGCTTACTGGAAGGCAGCTGCGACAACTGTTCTTAACTCACCCTTTTTCAGGCCAACACCACAGACTACAGAACTCTTGGATTTTACTATTTTAACTGGAGAAGATCTGAAGCTGTCAGGTCCCTCTTGCTTACACAGGCCTTGACTATATGCTTGAGTATAAATCCCTTGATTATAATTCCCTTTCTGCAGGAAGAAGACACCACAAAACCTCACTGAAACTTATTTCTAATCTAGGGAGACAAGAAACAACAGGCAAACGAGACAGAAATCTCTGCTGAGAGGTGTGATGACACCACACCAGATCAAAACTCAGAATTACAGATTTTGCATCTAAACCTCCCATGTTTACCCAGGCCAGAATTGCACAACAATACACATTGTCTATCACAATACAAAAGTCAGTCAACTTGAAGGCAAGATGTTTTTCAAAAAACTCCTTGTCTGTGCTTCCTAAAGGTACACTCAGGTGACATCTAAAGTGCATTGGTTTTTAGCTCATATCCTCATTAAAGTTTAGCACATTCCACCTACAAGGCTATATTTTTATTTTGTGGCAGGAAAGCAGTTCTTAACGTTATTGACAATTCCAGTGGGTTCAGTCATCAAGTACTTCAAACACATCCACACAGTCAAGTGCCGCTACTCTTAGACTGGACTGCTGTTTTCAGATACTCTCCCCATGAATAAATAATTGATTGAGGACTAATGGAGGACCACAGAGGCCCAGGGGAAGCAGAACAACTCTTTACTGCCCTAAGAAAAAGGAACAAAAAAGTGAATTATTTTAATTTTAACATGCTGAAATGCATCACCCACAAAAGATACATTAAAGCTAATGAATTCCTGGAACTGTTCTAGATGGGCTAAGCAGACAAGGAGCAATAGATGACCTGTGTCCTCTCTGCACTTTGGGGACATCATACACGTGTGGTTTACCTGTCCCCCATTTCTGTTCTCAAGCAGACTTCACAGTGCTTTACTTTACAAATGGTTTACAAACCTCTTCATGATTTTGCATGAGAAATGATTTCACGGGAGGGTTGTGAGAGCAGAGAACGCTGAGTGGGGGATGATGGTGCGGGTGCTGCAGCATACTTTGTGTTAGACTGTAACAGGAAAGCAACCACACCATGACATAGCAGCCACTTTCACATCAAGATTACATCCATGTGCATTGGGAACCAACTTTTAAACACAGGGTGACTTTCACTTCCCACCCCACATTGTCCCTGTGGTGACCTGGGAAGCACCACAGTGATACGAATGCAAACCCAGCTTGCTCCCTCTCCAGCCGATTCCTTATTTTTGTACTACTGGTTTTGAATCTCTGAGTTTCCACCGTGCATGCTTGTGTCTCCACAGCCACCCCTGCTACCTGGAACTCAACCCTTGGGCATGGTTCTCTGCCCCCAGACCAAGTGCTTGCTGTCACTCCTGGCACCACCGGTAACCTTCACCGTGGCTGGAATGACTCAAAACAGAAAACGCCCAACAAGAAGACAACCCTTATCAACAGCCTTTCATTCCCCCACAGCAACCAAAGCATGCTCCCAGAGCGGCTCTGCCCAGACACGGAGCGAGGGCAGCTGACACCCAGTATGATGTTTGGATGCAGCAGGCTCTGCCCCAGAGCTAATCCAACCTTCAGGGATCAGGCAGAAACACTTTCTGCCGCGCATCCCCAGACGAGCCTGTATGGCAGATTTCTTCGCCAAGTGCTTCTCCACCCCAGCTTTCTGTCTCAAGGCAAAGCGCTCTACAGCCTGACAGCTCTGGTGCCCACACGGCGCCTTCATACCACAGACGTCAGAGCTCCGGCACTAGTGACACATTACTCAAACACACGGTGACTTGCTGTTAAACCCAGCAGCCAAGCAAGCAGAGCTCCCCTTTGTCCTTGGTTGCCCTGGGCAGCTGGAGCTTTTTCTGGCAACTGACTAGCAACCCTGTGGCTTTTACCTCATGTGCTGTGGATTCGGGCTTAGCTTCTTCTTGCATCTTTAAAGGAAAGTGTTCAGGTTTAGCACTGGCCAGCCACTACAGTGCCATCAGGGCTGCTTTTTAGAAGCTAAAGACAGCAAGGTCCCTCTTTCTGGTGATTTAAACCTTCTCCTCCAGCAGCATGGCCACATCGCTTTCCTACCTGAACCTGTCCTCCCACGCCCTGTCCCATCTGTGCTTTTCGGGGCAGCAAGGGTGCTGTGTGCTGGGTAGGCATGGTGCCCTGCAGGGAGGTGCAGCGATGGAGGGGGAATCCAGCGCTTCCCCACATGCTACAACCGACCTCAGCAGCAAGAGGAAGGCCCTGTGCATGGCACAGCTGCAGGCTTCGCCCTCGGCAGAGGACAGCACTTCACGTTACTCGTGTCGCAAGCAGTTATAGGAATCGAGAGATTTCCCGGGTCGCTCTGCCCAAGCTGCGTCGTGGCTCTCTGCGGTGCTACCACAGGACTTCAGCTGGCCCCTGTCCTCCCTATCGCACCCCCTAGTTTTTGCCAAACTCCAATGCATTTGTTCGCATCATGCAGTCCCCTGCTCCGCAGCACTGTCCCCTTACACAGGCTGAGCCATTCCTAGGCCTAAGTACCACTCAGATGAGCAAGACTGGAAAAATCTTCCCCCACTCCGTGCGAGTCCTATATTGGCCTGTTGTTGGTCTAAACCACAGACTACTTCATGACTTTCTGGCACCCGCAGTCTACATCATCAGCCAGTGAGTGGGACGGGTCATATACGCATGAGAGCGCCTGGGCGAAACCGCAGAAGGGTTAACCCTGCAGTGGGGCTGAGAGAAAACACAACTGTACAGAGGGCTCTCAGAGGAGCCAGAGGCTGTGACTCACCGGGAGGGGCTGCACAAAAACAGGGCTTTCAGCGAGGCCCACAGGAATTTCTTTAGGGAGATTCTTCCCCCAGAAACAGGGGAGGGAAGGCGCCTCACCTTTCCCATCAGGGAGCGGATCCGGTGACTGCCCTGCCAGGAGGGGAATTGCTATTGTCCGGCCCATTGTTTCCAGTCTGGCTAAAAACGGGATGACAGGAGACTAATTGCTCCACTGGAGGGAAAAAAAAACCAAAAACAAAAACAAAAAAAAACACAAAACCAAAACAACAGTCTGGAGTGACCGAATTATTTTGTAGACTGTTGTTGTTTGGGTTTGTTTCCATCCTGGCTTAACGAGCATTAATGACTCCAGTTGCAGGAGGATGGGGGGAGGAGCGCCATTAGGGTGAGAACATGACCCACACAGACACCTCTTGCCCAGCACACACTTCTGCCCCAGACAATGTCTGCAGCCCTGCCAGCAATAGGGCCTTGTGTCTGTCCGTCTGTCCCTCCTTCCTCCGGCTCATCAGAATGAGGAAGGTGGCTGAGAGCAAAGGGAAACGTTAAGTTTTCCTTTTTTAATCTGTCTGACTGGAAGTGCCAGCCTCCCCGCAGCTCAAATACTTCAGCATGTTAGCTATGCTCAGCAGCGGCTCCAGAAAAACTGCCATCCCTTCTCAGTGGCAGGGAAACAAAGGGAAAATGTCCCAAAAGAGCAGATGATCCAGGAGAAAGCAGTAGAGCCCAAAGCCTGTAAAATAAAGTTTGTTTGTTTTGTTCGCAGAAGCCACACTGAATCTTCTGAGACTACTTCTGGTGTCCGGAGAGACAGAATGAAACCTAAAGCCAAGGCATGTAATTAATATTGAAATTCTTCCTTACATAACAGTGCCTGGGATGCAGCCACTCACTTGGCCAACGCTGTCAATGGCCCTGCCAACACAGGCCTGTGAGCAAGCGATGCCTGTTATACACACATATAAGTGGCTGCAGGCATCCTTACATACTCAGCGTGGGCTTCAGGGAATTAGGGATCAGGAGCCTATGGGAATTAGGTGCTCACAGCTATAAGCCAACTCTATTGAGGGACAGCCATCTAGCTGGACATGTCCCCCAGGGAACAGGAGAACAGCTTGAACCACTCCGAACCACAGCAAGGTCTCAAGGAAGACACAAGCAGAGCAAGGAGTTGGAAATATTAGGAGCTTCCCTGGAGAAGAGGTGGAGAATTTCAGCATGAGTCTGGTTGTAAGAAAGCGAAGAGAAAGTAGACATGGCTCTCAAGTCAGTCAAACAATGACTTCAATTAACCTGTCCTAGACATGACAGAACATGGAGATACCCAATACTCCATGCCACATTTAACTCGTGCAGAGGTAACAGCTAGGCCTCCAGAAATCGTCATTTGACATCCCCTCCCTTTCACACGTCCCCAGTCCAATGTCGGCTTACTGGTTCATGGCAGTAGTTGGAATTTGCTGTCTTGCTTCCTGGCCAGTGGGGATCCAGAGATAACACCAGCTGATGCTGGGAAGCAGCATCCAACAGCTCTGCCAGGAGCTTCTCCTGACTGCCCTGTGGCTTGGGGAAAGTCATCAGTCCTAAAGGACCCCAAAGGCAGCTGTGACTGGAGATGATGAGGTGCAGTAAATAGGGCAGGCTGCAAGACAGTTTTCCATTAATTTTATCACACAAAATACCTGTCTTTCCCCCTGGGGATATCCCTGTCAGGGTAGTCACCAATTTGAGTGAGCAGGGCAATTTCGCTAGATCAAAAGAGTGTCAGGGGCGTGCAACACAGAGACTCTCCGCTCAAGAATCAGACTTCAGCCCACTCGAGCCAGACATCTGGTGGCTTTAGAGGTTTGAAAGCTGGTCTCACTTTGCTCTGACTCCTTTCCAAAACATCATCATCTCCAACAAGAAGCACAGGTAGTATTGCCTTTCTGAAAGCAGACAGGAAAGTATCTTTCAAGTGGCTCAGTCACAGATAAAAGCTATCTATTTAACAGATATGGTGCAATAAAGGCTTATTTGGGCATTTCCCCTTTGTGTAGGGGTAGGGAAAAAATCGTGAGTTCAGGTATGAGTTACGCTAGTCCCATCTCAAACCTACCACCAGCAGACTGGCTGCCACTGATCAGCCATCACAACTTTGACATTAACTCTGCAGTTCAAGGCATAAGTTGGACCGGCTGAAGCTTTGCTGACTAACTGCATCCCAAGCAGCACAAAGGAGACTGACAGCTATAACCTTCCTGTGGGGGTTGGCCCTGGCCCCAGAGAGACCCCAGCGGGAGTGGACTGGCAGGGCTAGCTCTTGCTCCATGCTCTACACTGATGCAAGGGTAGAACGGCCAGGCAGTGCTACTCTCTGACCTTCACGGTGGGTGGGCTGTCTCTTTGGGAGCTTGGCCAGCTGGCAAGAGTCAGAGCAGCTCCTTGGCTTTCTCATTTATCAAGGCTGGGCAGAGGCAAGAAGCAGGAGCCAGCTGCCAAGATTTTTGCTCCCTTCTGTGCTCAACAGTGGCTGAAGGTAGAAATTCTGGCTGTAAAGCTGCTGTTTGGGCACCAGGTTTCGAACTAGTGACATGAGAAATACTGAAATGGGGAGCTCCAGCTAGAAAGAATGGTTATAAAGGAAGAGAAAAAAAAAAGATTAAGAGAAGGTGCAGGCAATGGCAAAGGCTACATTAAGTTGACAAGATTGTGTCAAAATCCCCAAAAACATAGATAAGCATACAGTTCCTCAACTTACGGTCAAGAGATACTGACAAACAGAAATACAAAGCACACTAATTCAGCTTTTAGGCACAAGTCAACAAGGACACGGGACCTTGCTACGTTTTCATGCTCAGGTAAATGTCAAAAGGAACATAACCAGATCCAGAAAAGGGATAAGAAAACCCAAAGCCTGCACGTTAAGTGTCACACATCAGCTCAGACTCTAACGCAGGTGCCACAGAGCCTGCACGCCAAAATGTGCTGCAGCCTTTCTACAACAGCATACACAGGCTTATTTAAAAGCCCACGAAGAGTCTGAAGGGATCACTTCCTACTGTCCTTCTACCACACAGGTTTGCACATGGAATAATTTCCCCCTGCTACCTTGCACAGCTAACCCTGCTTTTCCCAATTTCCCCCCCCATCCCTTCTGCCAGCCCTGTTCCTTTTCCAAGACAATAAACAAAGAAGCCATGACCCACTTTGGCAAAGCACCATGACACTGCTGCCTTCCCCGAAACCGCGTAGATCAGAAATGGTTCAGATACAAACATTCACATCCTTATTGGACGGACTTTGCCACGGCAGTACGCCTGGATCAGAGATTTAGCTAGTAAATAACCTCTCCTAGCTGGAAGTAATTTTCCCCATTCAGGAGCACTTCTCTACTATGCTGCTGAGAGATTTGTGAAAGTGGCTCTAGATGTTAATAATCAATTGTGCTTGTGAAACTTTAATTGATCCAGAAGAAATCAGCCCAGAGCGTGGAGCATCTCTGTGATTTTAATATATCACACCTTGTACACGGTTGAGACTTGAAGGCTTGCTCCTGTTTCCATTGTTGTCAGCTGGAATACCGCCACCTCCTTTAGTGAAATAATAATCAGGTAATACAATTCTGAGACTAAATTGTGCCTTTAGGCACAGCCTCATAAAAGGGGAGGATCTTGATCCTATTAACAGCAAAGGTGTTATGACTCAGAGGCCAAATGATGAGTAACGCCTTCCCCTTGCTCCATGGGAATAGGCTTTGCAGTCTGCATCCTGGCCCGCACCAGCAGCTAACTACAAACCCCAGCACCAGCTCAGCTGGCACGCAGAGGGCAGAAGCAAAGCTGTGCCCGCCGTCCTGCCGGCAGAAGATGGAATTTTCTTCCACAGAAATTCTGAATTGTAAAACAGACAACTATTACTGCAGTGTTACCATGTAATAGTTGAAATTTTCTGCTGCCTCATTATTTTTAGTTTATTTCTGCATCATTACAGGCAGCTGATGACTCTGAACTAGAATCTAAAGACAAGGTGTTACAATTGCATCACTGATACTAAAAGTTGCTGGGTGACTTTACAAAATTCCTCTGTTTGCATAAAACCAGAGTACCTACATGCTCATTGGCATAAAGAACAAAATCTAAACATTGGGATTATTGACCAAGGAAGCATGAGGCGCTGATCTCGCTACAGCTAAAAGAATAAGTCAAGTTCTCCCTGGATAGCTACAGCAGTTGCTGCAGGCCAAGTATGTCAACAATACTGATTTTCTCATTGTCTCCCTTACATATATAGTAGCTTCACCCGCTGCAACACGTCACGTTGCAAGAAATCTTCCATTTCAGCAAGTCAGAGGGAGAAGATGCGACAGCATTTCATTGGCATAATCTTTGTTTTACAAAATTGTACAAAACATTTATTAAGGTTGACAGAGACCTTTTCCTCAGCTATATATATCAGCCTCCCTAATGCTAACTCAGGGGTCACATTCGCTGACATTAATATTCCTCGATTCGAGGTGGGTACAGAGATCAACAAAATGTTTGGATTAATGCTGGGCAATTCTGGAGACCTCAGAGCAAAAGTTTTCAAAATTGGGTCATTAAAATCATAGGCCTGAATGCCCATTAAAAGTCAGATGAGCAGTTCTTGCTAAAAAGGTAGCAATGATATTTAGGGGCTGTTATGTAAAATTTATTTTTAAAAACATCTCAAAATTTATTTCAATTTTTATTTTTTCTCCTTCTCATGACCTTCATGCCTTTAAAAAAAAAGAATGAAGAGGGCAGGAAAGGCAGAAAAACAGTCTTTTTGTAGAAAAGACTGTTTCTTAGTTTCAGAAGTTCTAACCTAAATATTCCCAGGTGCTCTGGGACTTAAAGATTGAGTCTAATTCTGGGCTCCTTTCTTTAAGAACTTGGCTGCAATCGTTACACGTAGCTATTTCTTAAATTGCATCTGCATGCTTTTTAATTGTGAAATGCCTCCATAAGGATGTGTTAGTCACGAAAAGAATGACAGCACACAAGTCATGTCTAATCGCTTATCCCTTCCACAGATGAGCAGTATTGCTTATTTTTATTGCACCAGTACCAGAATTCCCAACCAACACCGAGCTCTCATTTCAAACATTCAGTAAAGGAGAGTCCGTGCCTGTAAGGGTGTAGTACACAAGTTATTACATGCAAACGTAAGAACTACACCAAAAGGAGAAGAAGAGTGAAAGTACGAGGGACTTGCATTCAGGTAAAGGTTATCCAGCCTTGGGGCAGGTGGATGAACTAGACAAACTCTTGAGGCCCCTTCGAGCTCTGATTTTTAATGACTTATACAAACTCATTATGTGCAGGGTTTGCAGGTTTCAAATCAATCCCTTTAAATAACCATAAAGGAAAAGTAGACACTAGCAGAGCCAATAACTTCTGTAGGCTATTCAGTAGTCCTTAGTCATGTGGAAAGTTGCATTAAAGTTCACAGACTATATACAGTGGAGTCAATGGGGCACAGAGATCTGATATGTGGATCTCAAAACAGGACTGCTCTTCGTAAGCATAACTGTAAATCAGGACTAAACTGTCCTGCACAGTGACTGATTAAACATGACATGGAAACGTGAGAGGCTGGGTTTTTTTCTCTGCGCTTTCCATTTGATCAAGTGCAGAGAAACAACACTTTAAACACCGCATGCCAGAGGCTGTAAAAGAGCCCAGCTTGCAAGCATGCAACAACCACATTTGAGTGGAAAACAATGTCGAAGATGCACTGTCTAGAAGCACAAATCAGTCTACACGAGCTGTTGACTGTCAGATAAGATAGCCACAGACATTACTACACTTCTGACCCTAAGAGACATTCCTTTACATTTTCTAAAGCTGAATGAAGTGCTTCCAGAGACTCCAGCATGAAAATTTCTCTTCTGCACTAAGCAGTTGTTATAGGGACAGGGCTGTTGGTATGCTACTCTGTGCCAATTTGCAGCTTTTAGCTGATTTGCTTCACTCATTCACCGTAAAATCAACTTATATTTCATTCTTTCCACTGTTCTCATAACATAGCATATCCTTCATTTTGTCCTGCTTATAGATATCTAGTCTTGTCTTCAGGGCCCTAATCCAGGAAAGCGCTGAGTCTAGGAGCTCTCCTGAATTGAGGTCTCAAAGTGATAGGGACCAGATCCCACAGCTGAGGTTATGGTGCTCCAGAGAGTGGAGATTCACACCCATGTTGGCACTGGCTGAGCTGTTTCCCACCCTCTCCTCTTGGATGCAAACAATATGCCTCTACCTGCATGCAGCCAAACGAGGGTGGGGAAGAGGGAGGCATCAAATACAGCAAAGGCTACCGACAGATGCATCTACTGTAGCCCATTCAAGCAAAAACTTTCAGAAAAGCTTAAAAACACCTCATTAAACAAAAGATTTATCTTTATTTGCGAAGAAAACAAAGCTATGCATAGCACCTAAGCAAACCAACGGTAATCCCTGGATAGCCCCCCCAGCCAGCCAGTTTGCCTTGCAGGGCACTGCTGGTATCAGTCACAGGTCCAGTTCAACTGCTAATTTACCTCCCTGGGGAAAGCTCCTTGGCTTCAGGGGAAACAAGATCTGGCTTCAGATGTGAAAAAGGGCATGAGATGAGAATAAACAAAATCACCAGTTGCCAGAAAAAAAACCAACCCAAAAAACAACAGAGAGAGAACATGAGGGATCCCATGTCTACAATGTCTTGACCCGTGGAAAAAGCAAACAGCGTAAGAGTTGCTCTGTTAACAGTGGCTCTATGTAATTAGGAAAGGCATTCAGCTTCTGTTTTCAACATGTAATTTTTAATTGATTTTTCTGAAAGAAACTTTAGTGTTGTTTCAGTTAATAAGAGTCTTTCCAGCAAAACTGGTCTCTGAAAAAGGCTTATGTAAACCTTCCTCCAAGTGTCACAGGCTTATTGTTTGAATTGGCAGGGAATTAACCTGTTGCAAAAAACTCATTCCCTATAAAAGCCAACAGTCACGAGACACACAGCTGCAGATCTGAGGGGTCTCCTAGACTAAGGAAAGGTGATGGTTTCAGAGACCTGGCTAGTATCCAGCAATCTTTCCAGATCCCAGAGGAGACAGAGCTTTTCCCTGTCATACAGGGCACCACACACGTGAAGGTGATGCTTTCAGGTAACACACAGAAAAGTAAACACTTGCTGTTAATGAGCCCATCATACTCTCCCCAAGAGCTAGTGTTCAGCCCCAAGGTAAGACCATGTTCTCATCTGGATAACTGCATAACTATCTTTTGCCTTCTAAAGGGACCATGCATCCTATTACACAGCATAGTGTAGTCATCCTATGACTACAGTCAAGTTACGGGACCTACTTAATAGTTTGCTGCCTTTTATCTCGGCGGCTGGTGCCACATCAGAGCATGGGGACTCTGCACACCATCCCACATTCAGAGGCGTGACGGAGCACAAGCAGACCCCAAACATCTCTAGAAGGGCCAGCTACATTAGAAATATCAATACAGACACAAAGGCAGTGGAATAAGCTAACTAGCACGAGCCCTCAGGATAAAAACAAGGTTCTTCAGCCAGCCAACAACCAGTCCTTCTCCCAAGCTCTCTAGCCCAGCCTTTCAGCTCGTCTGGCTCTTGATCAGGTATATTACCTACATGCTATACTATCTATACCCTTAATGATATATCTGCCACTGTGCTGTGCCAAGCAGTGGGCTGGGTCACGTATCTCTCTCTACTATCCCACTCCATACCCAGGGATAGCAAAACCAGCATTGAAGTGCAGGGTACAAAGGTGACACTGCCTCTGCTTCCAGGTATAGCTAGCCCGCGGTTAGCTGAGGTTTGTCACCATGTACTGCACGCTGTATCACCTCTGCAGGTAGTGGAGACATGTTCTGAAAAGTGACTATCTCAGCCCATGCATCCTACCAGCAAGACACATTTGCAGAGGAAGAGAAAGAAGTTTTGTCATAAAAATCAAGACCATGCCATTGGGTTGTGTTGATTGCTCCATGTTGCCTGTAAAAAGGCTGTTATCCTTCTGAAATATGAGGAGTCGCAGGGCAAACCCCTAGGCCCTCTCCCCTGCCACCCTCCCCACTCCCCCCCCACCAACCAAGTTTAAGAAAACATTTGCATTTGCCCTCATTATGCAGGTAGATGCCTCTATTGAGGGAAACCATGTAGGTGACCTTGGCAAGTAGACCCATCCACTAGCAAAGCTGTACATCAACCTATGCAAAGGTTTGAATTTGAGGACAGCAGAGCAGACCAGCCATTCTTACAGTAATGCTACATGGAAGGAAAAGTCCTGCTTTCAAAACAAACCCTTATAAGCATTTACTATCTCTTTGCTTTTTAGAAGACTACGAGTGGACTAGCTCACTTCCATTGAGTAAGCCACTGTGCAATCTAATACTGCTCAGATGTGCATGCCGTTACGTTTTGTTTCCGGCATGCACAGAAGCCAAAATAGGCTTCCCCTACCCTGGAAAGTGCCGAATTGGAAAGTGAAAGTCGGGAAAAGCTGCTTCAAGAAAAATAGCACATACAGTCTTTAGATAAAAATCACAAACCAACCCACCCACCTGCAACAGGACCCAGCATACTATTTTCCTTTAGAAATAAGCTTAAACAAAGCAGCAGTGCAAGTATACTGCCCTGTGAGCAAAGATTTTATCTATAATAGCTTTGGTTATCGCCTAACTTTTTCCTGACAACATACAGCAGGAGCTGATCCCAAATATGTCCTTGTCCTACTCCTCTGTGGGGTGCACAATATACTATGATTTGACATGTCGAAAAGCTTGCTTTCATGGCTGGATTCATTCTAGCCCTACCCCCTGTATGATGGGATAAGGAACCACACTGTACTTGTCAACATTTTTTTCAGGGAGCACCTATAAATAGGCACTGCTGAGTTGACAGCTAAACCTCAGCTTAGGGCAAGACAGAGATGTTTCCTTGATAAGGCCAGAAAGCCATCTCTCCTTTGCAGTGTTGCAAATGAAAAAAAAAAAAAAAAAAAAATCTGTGAAACTGAAACCTCTCTTTTAAAAAAAAACCCAAATACACACATGTACGTTTATGTGACTTCTATTCTGGCCAGGGCTTAAAAAACAGAAAGCAGACTTTCCTTGAAGTGAGAAGCAAACTTACTGAAAATTTCAGTTGCGTCATGAAAACCATCCTATGAGAGCACTAATCCAGCAGTAAGCCTTGTTTTGATGTTTAAAAAGTCACATATAACCAAAATACGCTATCTGCCTCAGGAACCCCATTCTCATGGACTCACAGTAGCAATTGCAGAAATACTGCACTATGGCTATTTCAAATTGCGTATGTGGCTGGAAAAGGAATCAACAAACACCTGATTTTAGCTGTTACCAGCATTGTCACCCCAGGCCAAGTGACATATTTCAGCTACTTCTTGATGAACTTTCAGTGCTGGCTCTCAAGCCTCTCCGGCATTTCAAAGGAGAGAAGACGCAGCTTTTGGCAGCACTTGTGGCAAAAGCAACTTGACTTACCAGGAGAACGCTCATTGTGCTGGTAAATACAGACTCTCTCCTGAACTGCTTTATCTTGAAGGGGGCAGGAAAAAATACAGTATTACTATGTTTAAGTTTAGCCCAGTTTAGCACTGGTATTCTAGGCCAGCAACTCTCTTACTCCATTGACCCTGGGAATCCAGAGAGAAGAGGCACTTTAAACAGCTTGTGGCAAAACACTTTCTGGTCAGGCTTTTTTCCTGGTGTCTCTCCCCCCTGCTCCCAGCTTCCTAAGCAAGCACTCACATTCTGATCATAAAATCTCCAAACTCTTACACAAGTGCAGTGATTCCCTTCTGAGTATCTCCTTCCAACCTGCAGACTCCCTCCTGGAGCCCGGTGTTCATGACCTGACAGAAGCAACCTCAGCTCAGTACAGCCGCAGCCAGCAGCTCTCTCCTCTGACATCTTCCAGAATGGAGTCACCCCGACTAATTTTAAAAAAACAAGTCATCCCCGTGCAAATCTGCCCCAATCAGCTGAAGCTACCTGACTCCACGGCTCAACCAGTTTCTCAACAAGATCAAAGCCTGTGCAGTTGTTCAAGGAGCTTTTCAATTACTCCTCCAGTTTCTATCATGAATTACGGCAGAACTTGAAGTGTGCCAAAACCCAGAGGGATTGATTACTCCTGCCCTGTGACAGGCAGCAGGCTAGGGGGGACAGGACAAGCTGTAAGCACAGTGGCATTACATTATGCACAGACACAGTTTTGCTGCTGAATGATTGACAATAACTACTGGATGTCACTATTTTAAGGATAATGTCATTTGTGTAATTATCTGGCAGGGTCTGTCTTCAGCGGCTGGCATTATTCACAAGGGAAGAATTAGACTGAAATCCAGTTGTAGAGTAAGTAGATTTGCTATTCTATGCAGACAATCACAGTGCTTTAGAAGCTCAATACATATGGTATATATCACTAGTAATTTTCATACTCTCAGGACCTGGAGAATATTAAAATGACACTCCTTCTCTATTTCACCGTGCCACATATATCCTATGATTTCATACTTAAAGATAATTTAATATTCTCTGTCCTCACCTGACCATCTGTTTCTTACTGGAGCTCAAGCTAGGAAGATAAAGAGAAGTTGCTTTTACTTGATTTATCCTATCATCTCACCACCAGATAGGAAAGTTTTCCCTGCACAGCCCCCAGCCCTTTGGCCACTTTAGCCCTCAGCTATTCTGGTTTCGGTGTGCTCAAACCGGGGTTTATCCGATAAGGGAGGATGCACTACTAAACACAGGACTGCATTGCCTGGGTTAAACAATGCAAAGCCCCAACAGCATTTGGCCCAACCCACAGTCTGAAATGGTATTAAGAGAGCCTGACTGGGATTGGAACTGGTCCCATCCTGGACCCAGTTGTGGGTCCCAGCTGTACCATCATAGCCAAGCACCAAAAAGAGAGAGGTGATGTTGTTCTTTGCAGTGCTGGCATGCCACAAGTGGGACCGAGCAGGGCTAGAGCAGACCATACCCAAATATGCATGCTTTGCTGCTGGAAGCCAGGTAACAGTATCCAGAGAAAACAATTGACTGTTCCTCCTTTCCAGTGCTCTGGACAAGAGGGTGCCAGAGGTGTTCTGCAAAGCATGTCAGAAAGAAACCTTTCTGTATAACCAGACTGTCTCAGTGCTGGCACCTCTCTGCTCTAGCTGTCCTGTTCCACCCCAGAAGAGCTCTTGCTCTGCCCCTGGCTTACACGGGAGGATGCTGGTCGAATGGTCATCTTGGTCAGGGAGGCCTCTGCAAAGCAGACTGGCTGCCTGATCCATGCCTTGATGCTTGAGCCGACAGTGGAGCACTTTGGCAGTATAGAAGGGAACAAATATAACCAAACTGCCCCCCTGAGTACAGAGGAATGACAAAAAAAAGAGTGCTGTGTATGGGAAACAGCTTCCTGACAACAGCCTTGAGACCTGGGAGCGGAGGCTGGCACCGGGGAGGCAATGATGCTCCTATCCTCTTGCAAACACAAAGACGCCAGGCATGGACAGGAAAGAAAAACTCCTGCTGTAGGATCATGGCAGGAATGAAAAGACTTTTAGTGGCTGAGCTGACAGGCACTGGATAGGTATGTCAAATAGATAGGGTTTAAACACGGGCCCGTAGCTAATGCAGGGAAACAAAGAGGCCTGAATGTAACCAGCACATATTAGCCTTTAAATAACAAGGCACACAGTGGCAAAAGCAACAGCTCCTTGCATTTACCTCCCAGCAAATCTAGGAAGGTTTCACTTAATGCCTCTCCCTTTGTCATCAGTTTGACCTGTGCTCCACGGTGGCAGGACAGGCCCAGAGCGGCACGGTGGAGGCTTCTGCTGGTCAGCAGCTAACGCCCAGCAGCCAGGCAGGCACCTGAGGTGCAGACAAAGGGCAGTTCTGGAGCTGCTATAAACCAGCTACGTCTGCAGAGCAACGTGAATTTACACCAACGCAAAATCTAGCCCCTGTGCCTTGGAAGGAAGACCTGTTTTTCTATGTGCTCACACACACGCCATAGGAAGACCCTCCCTGTCGTCAATACTGCGGCCAGAAATGTCACTCCTTCCTGGAAGCTGGTGCACCTTGGACAATGCGCAGGGGGAAAGCGGAGGTACTGTTATCCCAGCTGACAACTTGTTCCTGGTGGGCAGCAAGTGACAGTTATTTATTCAAGCAGAAAACTCAAGCTATCATCTCAGCCGTGGGGTTCAGACAAAGAGAATGAATGAATGAATGCAGAGCTCACCGATAAATGATGCCTCTTTCATGGAGAAACATAAGGGCTGAAATAATTTCTGCAGCATAGAACCGGGCCCGATCTTCATCGAAGCGACGCGACTTCTGAATATGGAACATCAAGTCCCCGCCATTTACGAACTCCATCACAAAGAACAGGCGATCCTTCACACACGCAAACACAACAGATATGAACAGCATTAATCATATCCTCTGTCAGGCTTAGAAAATTCTAAGTAAAACTAGTATCTCCCAAACAAGAACAGATTAAGCACCCATGAGACGTTGGGGCAGGAAAAAAAATCCTGACTTTTTCAGGAAAGATTAAGTCAATACCAGGAAGATCTGTTAGTACCTCCTTGCCCTGCATTCCCACCCAAAATTTTGCCCCCAGTAATGAAATGAATTCCTGTTCACATGTGGATTAGGCATATCAGTAGGTGCGTGCTCATCACTAACCAAGTCCTGGAGGGTTTCCCAAACTGTCCTTAGCCTGAATCCAGCAGAGGATGATACCCCTTCAATAGCACTCTCTGAGCTGAGTGGGCACAAGAGAAATCTGTAAAGAGTCACTTGCTCCCTACTAAACACCTCGGCTCTCTGGGGGAAGATGCTCCATAATATAATGTGCATAACCAGACTGCTCACAGGCTCCAGCTTTGCCACGACAGCACAAGGGCTCAGGAACAGCAATGATGACCTTGTCTCGAGGGTATCCCGACACTATTTCTAGGGAACATGCGTTGTTTTCCAGAATGGGATTTTCTGCCATACACTTGCATGGCAGCTGCCTTTTGGGCTCTTGGATTTCAGCTTTCCTCTGATTAACCTGCAGAGACCTCTGGGCGATGAAGGAACTGATAAGGACGAAGTATAAACCAAAGTTTCTGCTGGGCAGAAAAGCAACTGTTCAATAAAGTTCAACTCATTAACCACAGCTGCTGGTCTCTGAGGTTTCTTTTTTGGCTTTGTTCTGGTTTTTGCAAAAGTCTACAGATTGGGAGGCGCTTGCTTAAGCTGCATGCTCAACAGCCTGGGTATGGGTTTAATGCATGCGAAAGGGGCGCTCGCTTAATTGCGAGAGGAAGGACAGTCATTTGTCACAAAACTAAACCCTAGAATTGTTGCAGTCTGGTTCAAAAATTTCCCCTAGTAATTGTTTCAGGACATTCAGTATTGAGTGTTTCAGTTTTACTCTGAATATCAGGAACAAGCGGACTGGAAAAGAGGCATACAAGCCAGTTGAGACCAGTCAGCCTTTTAATGGTACTATTTGCCCTTCTTTCCCCACAAGCCCCTTCCCAGGTCTGATATTAATCATCTATAAGCTAGTTTTAAACCCTCTCTAAGTTTAAGAGGATAAGCATTGTTATGCTCCACTTTCTGGCAGCCAGCCAGCTTGAAATGACTACTGGTATTAACATCTTGAGATGCACACAGCAGAAAAGCAACCAGGAATCCTTTCATTCCTCTCTGGACATAAGCAGGAAAGCAAACTGCTCGTGACAAATGAGGACAGCTTGCTTCTCGTCACCATCCTGGGCTCTGCCTCAACAGCTCCTTCTGGGCTCCTTCCAGAAGCTAAGATAGATGCGTTCCCAGCAATCTCCAACACTACTGCGTGTAGCACCAAGGCTGGGTGTTAAGTGCTATCTCCAGCCCATATAAACAACAATACTTCATTGTGTCACTCTGCCTTTATTATAAGGCTGCTGAAAGACACCCAAGCTGGCTCGTCTACAGCAGCAGTCTAAGCCAGAGCAGCACAAACTGTGCAAACCCTCCAGCAACCTTGGCTCTTTAGCCCACATCAGATCTCTAATGCCACATCTTCGCTGCAGTTGGTTAAACTGAGTCTGGCTATGCCGTGCCTACCCGTTCAGCAATCCCTCCTCCAGCTGCAGCGCAGACAGCGCCTCTGCCTCGCCAGTCGGGCCAGCTTTTACATCTCCTTGTTACTCTTTCCTGCCTCCTTCCTCGCTGATCTCGCCACAAGCCACGTGCTTATCTAGCCCGGCTTGTCCAGGCATCTCTTCAAGCCCGTACTTAAAAAAAGAAATCCCTCTTGCCAGATCTCCAACAGGAAGTAATTTAATTTACCAGCAACCTGACGAGGGATGTGTGTGTATTTATGTAATATATACGCTTGTATAAACATGCATACAGTTAGGTGAACATACATATCTTTTCCACTCTTTCCTTAAAGGCGAACTTCAGGGAAACAAAGTTAACTCTTCTTATCTGAAAAAAAAAAAACACGTCCTGCTTCTCCAGTGCTGGCAAAACTCCACGGCCCATCTCAGACTTCTGGATGTACCCATCTGTACCACGATGCTTAAAGGAAGATACTGCTTCTTCTTTCTCAAATGTTCAGGTGAGCACAGAAACAACCGGTTTTAAAATTCACATCACTGCTAACATGGAATTAGCAGCTTTTTGTTACAAACAGCTCTTGCTTCAGACTAACTGCAAACCTGAGCAAGTATCATTGCGTGTGTTACATGGTGCTCACAAGTGTAACAGCTAACGCCTCACCTCCACCCATGGTCTCATTTCACAGGTCGAGCATAAATATGGATTATTTAATTACTGAAGCTCTCCCAATTAGGCCTAACAGAACTTTGGACTACCCAATTTTTTATTTTTTTTTTCTTTAAGAGGTCCAGCTAATTGTCTGTCCAGTTTTCTAACACTTAGAAATCCCATGGGGTTGCTGAAGAAAAGAGCAGGGTGAGTATTACAACTTCTTTATAATACACCATTCGTGCATTGGTCTGCTACATATGATGCAATGATTATTAGAAAGATCAGCACTAATGACCACCCTTTGGGGACCAGGATCTAAGAGCCAAGCAAGGTCTTCCACTTTTACTCTTAAGCAAGGCCATCAGCTTGCCAAACTGCAAAGACCAACCACTCTCCCAGGAATCATTGAGAAGTAAAATAAACAGTGGTATTTTATGAAAAAAGGCAATTTGCAACAGGCAGAGTAAGGGTGAATAAATAGCTTAAAAAAGGGGCCAGGAAAAGGAAATCTTAAAACAGCAAATAGTTCAGATACTTGCAAATTTGAGCTGACTTAGAGTTATGTGCCTCCTTTTTTGGGGACTACCAGCAGGAATTAGGAGGAGTTGAAAGCTGGGGTGTTTTTTGACAGGGCTTAATGCTGAAATCCTTGCATTTCTATTTTTCTATTTCGTATTGCTCAGAACCCTCTTTCCCTGCATCTGCTATCTCTGTTTGACGTCAGCAAAAGTAAGAAAAGAACATTTGAGTCAACAGGAAACCGTGACGCGAAAGCCCTCGCAACAGCGGCAGCCACATGAGGAAATCACATTGCGCCACTTCTGGACTGGGATCGAGATTAATAAAGCTGCAGAGCAATTGTTACTGTAAATTAAAGAAACACTTGGAGGAAACAAGTGAAGTCCATGGGATCAGGCGGGCTCATTTCAAGGCTGGCCTACATCTAGAGATTAGCCCTGCCAATTCCAGTGCGAGAGAGCTGTTTGGGTTTTTTTTTATTTGTTTAAATTTCAGTTTGCCATCTGTATTTGTTCACCTGTTAGCAAGGCAAGGGCTGCCGGAAGCACATACTATGTCCTAAGGACAGTGTTTGATAGCAGTTACATATACCTGCTTTATTTGTTTGTTGTCTTAGCAGGGTGTTGGGTAGGACTTGAAGAGAGTCCCTGATTGCAGAGGGGGTGGGACAATCCACACACTGGTTACTGCCCCTTGCAAACACAAGCACCCACTGAAATCCAACTCAAACATCACTTTAGCCCTTTGTCCTCGCCAGCTCTACAGAAAGCTGTTTTGAACCCTCATACCTTTCCTCTTCATCATCACGGGGGGCAGGGGGAAAATCCAGATTTTATTAAAAGAGCATCCTTTCCCTCCCCATGCCCAAAAAAGGCCAGTGTGATGGCTAACTTACACCCCCTTCCAGTTAAGAGTCATAGCTGACATCCATGTACAACCCACACAAGACCAAAGACCTCTGAAGACAGCTAGGGTGACAGGCTTATCTCCGATCACAGGCTTTCATGCCAAGTAAATCGGACAGGGCAGCACCACTGCCCCAGTTCAGGCATCGTAGAGGGAGGAGACGGGGAAAGACAAGCATTTCCTATGTGCAGACATGGAGGAAGATAATAGCAAAGCTGCCTCCTCTGTCTGCCGCCCTACAAGAGCTGCTGTGCCAAGGGCAGTGTGGAGGCCAGAGGGGTCTTCTCTCAAGAGAGTCATCGGTGGAGGTTCAGCAGACCCACTGGAAAACACCAACAGGGCCTCTCCAGCCTCCAGAGCCACCAGGAATAGGCTTGGACAAGCTCTGCACATCCCCATTGCAGCAGAGCTCTCCCAACCGCTGCTTCTGCCCACACCGATTCCTCTGCAGGACAAGGGGCTGAGCGGCCCCAGCAAGGACACTTCCCAGCAGTAATTTCACCCAAGCCTCCTCTTTAGCTGACAGCTGCCATATAAGGCAGCATCTGGAGGATACGGAGACCTGGTTAAATGCCATTTAGAGCAATGGTCCAATTTTTCCCCCCTCCAAAAAAATTGGCCTGGCTCAGGAATTCCACTAAGTTTGCATTTCATCTTTTTGGAAATAATTCATGCACACAACTCCTTAGAAAATCAGCTTTGGGCTCAATCTCAGTTCACTGAAGCCAAAGGGTTTCCCCAAGAAAACAGTCATTTTTCACTGTTTTGGCAGTTTATGCTTTGCAGAGCAGAAGGCAGGCTTTCAAAATCATCTCCAGACAGACACAGCTGTGTCACTGCTTCCCAGCGAAAGTTTATTGTTTCCAAAAAGAGTAGCAGGGCTTAGGGAGCTTGCAAGCAAATTATTACAAGATAATTACAAGAGCTGGCAGGCTCCCTCAGCGCTCCCAATGTTCCTGTTCTCCCTCGTGGTCCACAACCCCCACACAAAGCAATCTGCCTCAGGTCTTGCTGGGAACGCACCAATAAACTGTGCTGTCTCAGTACCGGGCTTCGGAAAGCCACGTGTGCAACTCCCCCAGCAGTGTGAGTGGCCATCCGTATCTGGGTCAAGTCACACCAAAGCACAGGACCCGGAGGAGGAACAATAAACAGGTTTGTTTCTCAATATTTATCTTCATAGGAGTAACACAACCATGAACCACGCTCAGACGCTGCTCTGCGCTGAAATGCCTCCCCTCCATACCCGGCCCCTTGACAAGGCAGCACCGCATCCTCAGGAGCTGCCTGCTGCTCCCAGCTAAGAGGTTTACAGGAGGGCAGGCTGTTCGGGGGGCAGTTATACGTGGCAGTGTTTCAAAACCAGAAAGTATCACAAGTGTCATCAGAACGGGCTCACCAAGAGGGAATTGCCAAGACAACCTTTGCACACACACACACGTGTGCACAAGAGCTGAAGTAGATGTCATGAGCTCAGCCTCAGCGTCAAAGCCGCACTCACCTGACTGCGATGGAGCAAGACAATGACTTATGCTAGGCGAAGATTTGGTCCTTTGATTTCAAATCAGAATAACTACATTAAGCAGAGGAGAAAAAATACTCCGCACTATGCTTGCTCAGCCAGAATTATTTGCACACATCAGTGATGCTTCTTAAACACGGCCGCAGCGATGACTGCCATGGCACCTGCTGCCACTCTGCTCGCCGCCGCAGCCCAGGACTCCCAGACGAACAAGGCGGTGGCAGAAAGACAGCAGGTTTTACAGCCATCTGCTAGCTGATTTTCAGTGCTCTGTTAGCCGTTTTACCTCTCTGCTTCAGTGACTGCAGACATACACGCCAACCTCAGGAACCACTTCTGCCTAGGAGAAATCAAGCCACGGCAAGGGAGCGTGCCACAGATGGCACATATAGCCCTGGGGCTACCGAGACGGGGGAGATGACTGTGCGCTGCACCGCATCTGAAAGGCTGAGAAAGGGAAGGTTTCTTTCTTCCACTGTTTTTGGGGTGTTTTTTAGCCAGAAGAAGGTGCAGTGAAAATTCAGCAGACTCAGAAAGGGGGTAAGGCGCATGCAGCGTCTCCTCCAGGCTGGGCAGCTGGTGAGCGCGCTTCTGAGAAGCACAAGTCACTTCCCGACACCGGGCTCATTTTTACCTCCCTTAAAAAAAGAGTCACTGGCGTCATTGTCACAGCTACAGGAACAGGGCAGTTATCGCCAGTTATCACTTAAAACCGCGCTCTGCTATCTGACGCTGCTGATAGTGGGCACAGCGCAGGCTTTCCTACGCCGCGGCAGCGAGGCACATAAACATCGCCTAGAGAATAACAAATTCGCTCTTTCCATTTGCATAAGTAAACTCTGCGGGGTCCCTCGGGGTGAAGGCTGCCTCCCGTGCGCAGGTATGCACAGCACAGTATTAACGCTGAGCTCATTCCAGAAGAGCTGAGCAACGACAACCACAGCCCAGGGCGAGCTGATGGGAGTTGTGGGTTCCCACCTGCCCCGGAAAAAAAAGAAAAAAAAAAAAAAAAATCATGAATCTAACTACACCCTCCAAATTTCTGCTCCTGTTTTCTTAACCGCACAACTGAAATTTCAAGCTCACACGCTGGAGAGTTTTTGTAACACACAAATTCAGTCATTTCTCTGGAACAATGTATCCTTTGGGATCCACAAATGAACCATACACACATCTTTCCTCCTTATCCCCTCCCCTCAAGACGGTCTAATTCACAGCACCATTACGTGTTTAGCTCATCTTTTGGCTAGAAACTTTTACTCAACATACATGCAAAAGGATTATTTTTATCACACTTGTTCATCTGTATCTGTTCCATTAAAAAAAACAAAACAAAACAAAAACCCCAACTAGAAAAAAATACATATATCTCAGACAATAGGTCAACCAATTAAATCACGTGCAAAAAAAAAAAAAGCCTGTGTAATCCCAATTAAAAAAAAAAAAAAAACAATCCCAAAAAAACAAACAACACAGCTTGGCCACCATTAAAACAAAATATCCAAAAAATACAAAACAATTTGAAAGAAGGAATAAAATTAAATCTTCCCCTCCAGACCTTTTAAAATGGCATAGAAAACTACGTAAACACTCATTCCCACCTGAAAGATCAAAAAACAAAGGGCTGGCTGAACTTAGAGGGGAATAAATTGAGGAATAAGGAACTAGAAAGTATCAAGCTATAGACATCACCTGTTAATCAAAGATTCATAGGACATCTGCACCCCTCAGCTGGCTGCTGGTATGATGGTGTCTCAGAAGAGCGTAGCTCCGTAAAGATCACGCTCTTTTTACAGCCCTCAGTTTAGAAAAAAGCTACTGGAATTGGTGTTTCCAGTTTGGAGTGACCAACCTGAGACAGCTCTGGCCTGTTTTTAAAAATACTGAACTCTGCAATATCTGCTGGCCTCAGACTGTGCTGGGGAAGGCTAGAGACCTCTACAAGCTCGGTCAAAGGTCTTCAGGAAAATTAAAAGTGCCAAAACACCCAAAGGCCACTTGGAAACGGCTTGCTACGAGGTCTTTGTGGATCCATCCTCTCACCTTAAACATCACCTGGAAAGCAATACGGATTCAAAGAGACTGAAACCTAAAGCACCACTGGGTCGCACCTCAGCTAGTTACCTCTTCTCTGAGGTAACTTCTCCGATTGCCTTTTTTTTCCCCCCCTCCCCCTCAATACTGACTAGCACCTGCTCGCTCAGGTTGCTTGCAAGTTGCTTCCATTTTGATCCCTTTTTATGCCGCAACTTCCCTGATTTTAAGGCCAAAGAAAAATATTAGTTTCACATACTGTGGCTAACCATAGGCAACAGCATCTCCTTCAGCTACCCTTGCACTAAGCTTGATAATTTGTCTAAGTTACAATCTCTCCCATAAGCCACTGCAGATGGAGATAGACATTTTCTCAGCTTCATAAAAATGCAAGTATCCAAAGTCCCTCAACACCAAGGGGTAGGAAAGTTACATGCAGGAGCTACAACATGACGATGGCAGCTAACCCTTCAGTTCATGTTTTCACTTCAGCTCGTATCACCTCAACGTACAGCCTAAGTGTGGACACCCAGCAAAGTTCACAGAGAAAATCAGAAATGTCAGTCTGATCTTGTTTCACCTTCTGCAAGTAAAACCACTCTGCCTACAAAAAAAACCCCGACCCCGTATATTCCTGCAATGAAGAGACCACTGCAAGGTGTAACTGTGCACATCAGAGAAAGCCGAGCCTTTCAGACTGGGCTTTGGAGGCCTCACACATCTGGTTTACCAGCAACTTGGGCTAGCGAGCCAGCAAAGATGTCATGGGGCTTTGGTGGTTGTGAACACGGTGAAACCACAGAAAGACATAGTTTTGACCAGCCTGCCTTTATTCGGTGCTAGACAGGACAGGAGCCAGAAAAAGGCAGAAACCAACTGCCTCTCCCGTGGTCGCAAAGCCAACATGAGGGCACCGCGGCACACACGCCTGCAGAAGCCGCACCGGAGAACAAAGGCGGAGAGAGGAAATTCCCCTGTACCTCCCTGTCCAACAGCCCCCCAAAAAACCTAACTCGCTGCCCCAGAGCCCCAGGGGTAAAGCACAACTCCAGCTCCTTCAAGCCTGACTTCAGAAGGACTCTGCAGCAAGCCCCCAGTGGGGGGCCTCCCTTTCTTGCGTGTGGTTACGACCAAGCCTTTTGGAAAACACCAGGCCTATGAACAGGATGCCCCCGTCACCATCTTCACTTGATTTTGGCTGGCAGCAACAAAACTGAAGCATGTGCTCATCTTCCAGCACAGTGGCTTGGGCCTAGCAACAGTCTCAGCGCTCAAGAACAGGGGAAAAAGTCTCAGTGCTTGCAGAAAAGCATCCAAGAAGTGCACGTGGCTATCGGGTGTATGCACATACCGAGTCGTGCCTCCCCAACATGCCAAAAAGGGAAGGCTGGGGGTTTAGAGCCTGGGAGATGATCAAAGCTGTCCTATCTGCTCCCAAAGGGCTCCCTCTCAGCACCTTTCAAAGAGAACATCAAAGAGGCCTCATCACTTCCTTACCACCCACCAGCACACTCCAAGGCCCGTGTCAGGATGCTCATTCATCTAACCAGAGCCCCAGGAAGGCTGCCGCTGCCTTTCCAGCCTTCCTTGCCTCCACCATGCCAGGCTCTGCCCCAGGGCTGCCCTGTGCTCTACCCACTTGGTGACAGTGGAGTGGCTGGTGGACAACCACGGCTGATGCTGGAGATCCCCTGGAGGGACCATGACCAAGGGACTCCCCTGGAGGGGCCATGACTGAAGGACTCCAAGGACATACAAGGGCACCTAGACCTCTCCTGTGGCATCCAGGGACCAAGGGGTGGGGGGGGAGCAGCCAGCCAGCTGCCGTCGCTCAGTCCCACCGCTTTTGCTGGTGGGCCCTTACTTGAAAATTATGCCCCCATCAAAGGCTCCAGGTTAGCTCTAACACTTCTAGGAGGTGAAATACAGGCTCATCTCTCTAAACACCTGGGTGGTCCATGACATGATGCCCACGCTGACCCTGGGAGAACTGTTTGAGCACCCCGGGAGCCGGCGGAGACATGGAGAAACCTTCCCCTTCCATGTCAAGAGCATGACATCAGCCCACAGCTTGTAAAGGGGGTGGAAAGCTGCGTGCCAGACAGCAGGCTGCCCTCGTAAAATCGGACCAGTTCAGCGATTAGCTGCCCTGGAGTCCCCTGGGCCAGTCCGTACCGGCTTCAATAGCACCCCTGCTAGCTATTATCTCAGAAGGACGCTCATTATAGAAAATCATGTCCCTCTGCCAAGTTCTCGTGTCTCACTATTTTTGGAACGACAGAGGCAGGCTCTGTGCCTCAGCAACTGTCAGCAGAGCCACATGGAGAGCAAATCCATATAACGATCAGGCTAGCAGGGACAGTGCTGGCAACAGCATTGCCTGGGGGACGGTCCCCTGGAAGAACCCTGCGGTCATGAGAAAAGGGATAAGGGCAATGAACATAAAACCCAGAAGCTATTTGACACTATTTGCATGGGAAGCTGATCTCCCCCAGCCCTTTTCATTCTCATGCATATGAGTGGAGACAAAAGGATTTAAAAGCAAACCACCTGTGCAGGAAGGATGGTTCCTAAACCCCAAAGAAGACAGGACCTACTTACTGCAAACTCATTTTAATTAAAACATTCCAGGATCCACATTCCCCAGGATTAAATTACTGACTTAGCTATTTATACATATAGCCTCTTTCACCCATTCTAGGACAGTATTGTTGAGGTGTTGGATGACCAGTGTCAGGTAAATGGAAACGAGCATTTTTTGGTGCTTGTGACCCCTAACACAGGATCCACAATTATCCACAGGTCAGCCCCAGCACCTGTCAGCAGCTCACAGATTACTGCAGCAGGAGCATAATCCTCTCTGACTTTAAAGGATGATTCTAAGGCCCTAGAAAAAGCAGAGGTAAATGGCTTAGGCAAGACGGAAAGTTCCCAAAGCAAGGCTTTCAATGGAAAAAAAAAAAAAAAAATTAAAAAAGC
>NW_008793958.1:297405-311372 GCF_000699145.1 Aptenodytes forsteri
GAAACTGCCCCCCCCCCCCCCCCCCCCCCGCAAGAGACCAGCAGGACTCCTTCCTTGCCTTTCACAGGAAAGGAATCTGGAGGTGCAAGTCCAAAATTGCCCAGCCCAGCACTGGGCATGCACAGGGCCATGTCCAGCCTCTGCCAGCCTGCTGTGCAGCTAATATTTCCTCTTTAGGCTCTGAAAACTGTGACCTATACCAGGCAGAGACAACGCTTGCAGCTCCTACCACCTAGTGGCTGCAATATTTCGCTGTGACAGAGCAAGGAGGGTGTTTGGAGGTCAGGCAGCCTCAGCCCACCCTGGGCAAATAAAGCAGCCCTTGCTAGCAGATATCACTTATGCTGCAGCTGAGACTAAATTAGGACCACACTGAGCACAGAGGCAGCACAAGAGAACAGAAAACCTTTCTGAAAACCATCAGCAGCTAATGTAAGCACAGAAAAACCTCAGCTAGCTCTAAAACAGATGAGCAAAAGTAGCAGCAACATAGATGAACTCAGGCAATGCATTGCTGCTTCTGGTACTCGTGCCAGCTGAGCTAATGCTACGTTACTAGCACTACATGACATTGCACTGTGCAGCACAGACATGCCCCAGGCTGTTTAAGTCAGCCCGAGGCTGCATAAATCAGGAGAAGAGTTTGCTAGTTTGGGTGGAATATCATACAAGAGTCAGAATTCAAATGTCTCTAGATCCAGCCAAACCCTGAAACCCTTTGAGCGCCCTGTCCTCAAACTGCTGCAGCATTCAGGTGCTTCCAAGGCCCTTCCTTTCCAGTTTCCACAATTTCCTCTTGAACTGGGAGGGAGGGGCCATAGCTGGACACCCCTATTCCAGGTGCAGCCTCACCAGTGCCAGGCAGAGGGGATAATGACTTCCCCTGAGCTCCTGAAGCAGCCCAGTACATAATTTAAACTTATGTGCAATGAGACCGCACTGCTGGCTTATACTGAACTTGGCACCTACCATAAGCCCCAGGGCTACTACCCTGCCAGTTAGTCCCAGCCTGTCTTGATGCATCGTATGGGATCAGGCTCTGACTTTGCTTTGACAAACGGTAAGAAGCCTCAAAATGGCTAGTTCTTGAAAAATTCCTAACGGCAGGCCCAGTAGGTCGTTATTTATCCAGGATCTCCACGGCAGACTGGAATCATGCTTTGTTTTTTATAACATGAACCGTTAATACCACATTTTCAGAGTTTGGGCTGTAAGTGTGATACATGTGATGTGGTTTCCATGTAATTACAAGTGAAACTAGGTATTGTTTTGTGTAACCCTCCCCTCAACTCCAAACACAAGCAAGTGCTTTGGTATTTTAAAATATGGCTGCAGGCCGACATTTTGAATAAGTGGCTACTATTTTTTTATATATATATTATATATATATATTCTTTTCTGCCAGGTTTGTGTTAATGGAAGGGCTAACCCAATGCCATGTAAAGAAAAAGCAGAAACCCTAAGTACTGTATCAGCCCAGTTAAGCCCTCCTGGAAGGACTCTGTCCAATGAATACCCTGCTACTGCAATCATGTCTATTATAGCAAAGGGATTTAATTATACTTTAATAAGCAATTTACATCTGGTTATTCTGGATTGAGGTGGGTGTCACTGAGTGCAGAACAGACAAAAGACGCGATGAACTAAATTAGTCTGAAGTCTACTTTTTCTTTTATGAATGCTTCCCTTTTGGGTTTTGCTTATTATTGGAGGGAAGTGGTTTTCTGTTACTGACAATCCAGATAATGAAGTAAAGGGGGATTCAAGTAAAAGAGCAACCTGGAAAGACTGGAAATAGCAGGGTCCTGCTACGACAAGCACCACTCCCTTGGCACCCTTTCAGAGACTGACCAGCTCTGCGTTCAGGGCAGCAAGGGCTGAGGGGTTCTTCCCTCTGCTCCTCTGACAAGAAGCTGGTCCAGAAATTCCTGTTCCAGGCTGCTCTACTGTTTAGCAACCTCCTTTTCATTTCCAGTCTAACTGTATCCATGGCCAGTCTAGACTCTTTTAATCTTAGCCAGCATCTTGACAGCTTTGTTTCCCTCCCCAGTGTTTGACATCTGCAGACAACAATCAGATCCTCTTTTTGCTTTCAATTTGCTAGTCTAAACAGGCTGAGTTCTTCCCTTTTTTTCCCCCCTTTGCAAAAGACTCTGCAATTACTTCATCAGCCCAGAAGACCTTGTCTGCACCCATAGCAGATTGCATTCATTTTTTGAACATGACGGATGGTACTAGCACAGTGACCTTAAATCTTCCCTAAGTTCATGGGAAATACTCTACACAGCCCAGGAGCACACTTGCTATTTTCACATCTACATTGCAATTCAGTAAGCAAAGCCATAGTGAAGAGCATAGAAATGAGTGGCAAAACCCACTGCTATCCCACATCTAATCTCAAACAGCACACATCAATACTGGACTTTTCCGATATTTTACATGAGAACTTCAGCAAAGCCACTCAAATTTGGGCCCTGTGTCTTCATACTATGAAATAAAAGAGAAGTTTCCTTGGTTACTAGTGACAACAGTGAGCTTTAAGTTTTGTTTCTGCTATACAGCACAGCTGCTCAGTGAACCACGTAAGCTCTATATAAAAAAAAACAAAAACCAAACCACCTCATTTCTATTACGTGAGTCTACCCAAGGGCTCCACCCTAAACAAGCGCAACTCTCAAACTCCATAGCTGGCTGTTGCATCACCCTAGTGAGAAGTGAAATGAGTGGGTGGCAGGATGCATTTGTCTGCCCCCCTTTTTTGGGGGGGGTTGTTTTTTGGGGTTGTTTTTTTTTTTTTTTGTATTTTGCGTTTATGTAGGAGGAGTGAAGCCACAATTAAAAGGGCAAGTTTCTCCTGCCTTTTCTAAGAGGAAAAGAAGCTCTATTACCACTCAGCAATGGACAAAAAGCAACTGGAAAGGAGCCCAGGCAGTTTGGAAGAGCTACACTGCAGAAAATGCTTTGGTCCTAATAACAGCTTAGCTCAGGGACTCCCAAACTTACCTTGCTGGGACACGGCTGGGGGCCCCGCCCCCCCCCCCACCCCCCCCCCCCCCCCCCAGCCACTCCTCCCTCCACCACCCACACCAGCAACAAGCTCCCACCAGAGGAGGCTCTAAGCTGGACAGGCAGCACATGTGCAGTCCTCCGCTGAGGTATAAATACCACAAGTGACAGCAATGCTATCATTTGTCTAATCTACACGAGAAGAAATACCAGCTGTATATGGATCTGATTCAGTGTCCACCCATGTCAGTAAGATACTTTCCAGTAACCCCAGAAGGATCTTTCATTCAGTTCCGAGCAGTATACAAAGGCTGGCAGATACAGGAGGCTACCCCTGCTTCCAAGTACAATTCATTGAGCTTGCAGAAAATTCAATGCAAATACAGTCCTGTTAAAATTCAGGTAGCAAGACAGCAGAGCCTGAGATCCCACAGCAACCGGAGGACACTGCAGGTCTGTAGACATTTGCACATATGCATTTAGAAATATTCAATGGCACAGAGATGTTTACAAGGGAAGACACAAAGAAAGGCTTCCCTGTTATTACCATTTCATTAGGGAGCCTACAAGCAGACAGGATTTTGTTTGCCAAATGCCCAGCAGATGTTAGAGGTGACATATAGCAGAGTGCTCTGTTCACTCTTCAGCAGAGGTTTCTCCTGGATCTAAGGTAGACAATTATAACAGGCCAGGGACCAAATACACAGGAGAGTGCCTCTGTCTGCAACGTGCTAGCCTGTGTCAGGAGGAAGGCTGTCTGCTGCCTGGGCTATACTTACAGGAGTCTGGAAGCAACAGTAGAGCTTGGTGAGGAATGGGTGGTTCCTTGCTAAGGAAAGGATGCGTTTCTCGGTCATGGTGCATTCAACATCGTCATCTTGGAGAATGACGTCCTTCTTCAACACCTTCACTGCATAGAGCTGCCCACTCTCTTTCATCTTGGCAAGCATCACCTAAACCAAAGGGGAGGGTGAATCGCAAGGGCTGAGCCCTCAGCCTCTTACGAGCAACACAGAGCCTCTCGCACCTTCTCACACTAGAAAGGTCAGTTACCTCATGACCAGGCTTGTGGATGCAAGTGAGTCAGCCTGTTAGTATGGGCACCAGCGTACAACTGATGACACACATGCTACTGTCTGCAGAAGGCTTCTCCAGACAGAAGTGCCCACACACGTTGCTCCAACGTCTGGTGCAGGGCTAGCTGGTCAAAGCTCATCCACTGTGCCAGGGCAAGCCCCCTGAGCAGTGCCATCCATCCCACTTCCCTCCTCAGTTATCAAATTCAAATGCACTACTTCACATTGGCTTTGTGGCAAAGCAGAGAAACAAAACCCCCATCTCGCTGCATTTGAAACCACTGCCTTGTTTCCTTTAAAGGAAAAGTCTTTGCACGCTCCAAGAAATGCTGCCCAAACAAGTGCTAATGCACACACTTGCAATTTCTGGTATGGGCCCTGGCATGCAGCTGTTCCTTTGGTTGCTAACTTTTCTCTTTTTTGTGATATCAAATTCTTCACTTCGCTGTCAGCTTGCTTTCTCTTCCCTTTTCTCCCTGCTCTCTGTAACCAACCTTGTTGTGCAAAGCATACTCCACTGGACAGCCTGTGTGCCATATTACGAAAGAACTTCATCTACCTTGGAGCTTCTTAAATAAGGAACGTGGTTTTCCCCGAATAACTCTCACCTTTCCAAAACTGCCCTTTCCCAATACACGAAGGAAGGTTAAGTCTTTGATCCCAAGTTTGCTCGCTGAGCTTTCACTAACGTTGTTGCCACCTTTCAGGCTGCCTTTTCCCTGATGTCTCAAAGTAGATCTTGAAACCAGTTTCTGTGGAGGAAAGTAAATAAGTATCAGTCTGCACAGAAATTGTACTTTTGCCTCAGAGGTGTACACAAGTAGTCAACCTACCAACCTGGGCATTTAGGACCTGTTCAGATGCACTGTATGGCCACTGGAACAGAAAGCACGTTGGTACCACCACCCTGCATAGCTGTTACGCCTGACCAGCCAACCTTGGCACTGCACAGAGCTGTGCTGAGGCGTCAGCACTGGTTCCTGACCTGGGCATTTTAAGTTGTAAACCCACTGCCCAGCAGATCCAAGAGGCAAGCCTGCCTCTCTCCATCCTCACTCCCCAGAAAAATAAGACAATGAGCATGGAAATCCAAGTCTCCTATCTAACATCAGAGCGAGGAGGACTGCGTAATTTCTGCAATATGCAAGGTGCTGGGGAGATCTAGAACCCGAGCAGATTTCATCTGAATCTCTTAGGTTTCTACCTGATTTTAAGACTCTTACTCAAAGCCCAGTTCAGTGGGACCCAAACTCCAAAATATTTTTCTTTTCCACAGCTGGGCTGCTGGCTTCCTCCACTGCTGTAAATTCAATAGAAGGCTGTTCATTCCCATGCCAGCAGTGAGGCATCTGCGTTTTCAGGAATCGTACCAATAATTAGCATGCATTTCTAGAGCTTTGGTTTTTGCAGTATACAAAGATCAAGTCAACCTCCAGTGCCCTCTGTTCACAGCTCTCCAGGTATGAGTACGCATATAAACCACGAGTACTTTTTATTCAGTTTATTAGCCTGAACAAAGGCACGCAGACTTCTTGAGCTCCACCTTGTGACTACTTTGGTGTAAAGCAAAATTCTTCCTGCACAGATGACTTGTCTCACTGCCACAGAAATGGCAACCCCAGCCATGGGGAAAGAACCAAGAGCGTTCAGGACAGCACCCAGCAAAACTCCCAACAGATTTAAGCTTACAGCACAGTCTGAACACTTACCTGGAGCTGTTAGCTCACAAATAACGAGAAGAGATTGTTAAACACCAAGCACAGATTTTTATTTTCCTGGTTTCATCTCCTTTTGATGTGCAGATTATGCAAACAACAAATGCTAACAAGCGCTGATTTTTACAGAACTGAGACGGGAGTGTGGGGCTTGTGTTTCCCTGTAACTCCCAGGATAGCTGTCCCCCTGAACTGCAACAGCATGAAAAGCGAAGATAAGAAAGTCTCATTTGCTGCAAACCAACTGAAATCAAAAGGGGCAGCACAGCCTAATGAGCAGGCTAGGCTGATACAGCATCATGTGGTCAACCGGTGTAGCTGACTAACTGTATGACAAGATTTACCAGGTCTGGCAAGTATGTTTTTAATATTTTCTTTCTGGTCAAATAAAAATAAATAGCCCAACATTTTATTATGGGTTATTGTGGTTTCAAGCAAACTCACTTTTCAAAACTGCTAGCAAAGGGAATGTGATGAAAACTTGTTATCAAATGACAGCTCTGATTTCCATTACCCTTTATGGGCATTTTCACTCAAGCTCTCACAGTGTGTTTTAGACTCTCTGAATAGACTCAGATATACAACAGCTGGATTTTTAGGATGCCTTAAGTAGTGACAAGCAGAAATTGTACACATATGTCCCAACCCTAGCAACAAGCTCACTAGGACCCTAGCTTGGACAGCAGAGACCAGAGATGATGATGTGTTGACAGGGACCACAGACTTTAGCTGGGGAAACTGTAGTGAATAGTGAAACAGTTTCCCCAAAATCACTCAGAAAAACAGTGACAAAGCAGGGAAGAGCACGTGGGCCTCTTACTGAGCTCTTCTTATACTCTATTCCAAGCCACATATGCAGACAGTGCATTTGTGTTCGCAGGAAAGGTAAAAAAAGGGTATGACATGAATTATATTGACCATTAATTAGTTTGGGGTCTTATTCTCCTCTCATTCATGTCAAACAGATAAAAGAGTCAATGGAGTCACACCACTGTGAAACATAAGCAACACCTACAGACTAAAGCCTCCGTCAGGGTAAACCTGGATACAAGACATCCATTTTCCAGGTGAAGTCTTTGCCACAAGCCTCAGCCAGTAACAACCTACTCATGCAGTCCACCATCCAATGCCATCTGCCATAACTGAAGTCTCTGACTTCTCCTGCACCCGTGTAAAGACTTAGTTGTAAATGTTTTAAATAGAGGAGGAAAAAATAAAGAAGAAAAAGACTCACCGAATTTGGGGAAATGCTTCCTGGTTGCAGACCCATGCATGCCAAGGTTTTAGCAAGCTCTGCTGAGTTCACCCCACAGTTTGGCGCAACGTTTGCTTGGCATCGGATGTGGACGTTCATTTTACAGACTGACAGGGGTGATGGTAGGCATGGAAAGTAAAAGCAAAGGAACAATTAAAATAACTTGGAGGGATTTATTGCTGAGAAATAATTTAGTAATCCCGCTTCAGGAAATATATCCATCTGGATCTACCCTGTGTCTTTAAACTAAAAGGATTTTTGCCACTGATCTCAGCAGAAACAAAATTAGGACTCTCATAAGAGAATAAACTCCTGAAAACCAGGAATATACCCCAAACTCTTCAAGTAGGATGCCACATTGCCTGAAGCTATTCATAAGCACGTGTCTGTCAGGTATAGAAATACCATTGCAGCTATGCCTGCAGGTAAAATTTGGAATTATAATGCCACAGAATTTGCAACAAACTTCCCCTGCATTTGCAGGTATCTAACTTTAAAGATATATTGTTCAGTGGGAAACTAAAATCTTTCTTGCTCTCACTCGTGGACACACATACACCCTCTTGTGGGAAATGAAGGCAAATGGAAACTGTTTGTTACCCATACGATTTTACAGTCTGGATCACTGAAACAAAAACATACCACCAGGACATGCTTTGTCATCAATTAACAGTATGACAGACAGGGTAGTCAACCTAAAGCAATGACCTTTTTTTTCCCCCTCAGATGCCTTTTCATTGCCTTATCTCATTAGCTGAGGAAAAGCCTTCAGGTAAAGGGAAAAATGAATGCAGGAAGCAGCGATACCCAAGAATATTTTCAATAATGCCAGTTAAACAAAGCTCTGCGCCTTATCTCCTTAGCTGAGGAAAAGCCTTCAGGTAAAGGGAAAAATGAATGCAGGAAGCAGCGATACCCAAGAATATTTTCAATAATGCCAGTTAAACAAAGCTCTGCTGAGAGTGCGAAGTAGAGTCCTTTTAATCCTGAGATTAAAAAGTTGATCAGCATTTGTGTTAACTCTTGCAAAGATGAATATTCATTGCTTGGCTTTCTCTTGAAGGCTGCACAAATCAAGCCCACACAGTGCATCAAGAGTCTAAAAATATATGTATTTTGTGAAAAGGCTACAGTAAGAAGCTGCTCACTTTTACACTGTAAGCCCTGTCGCATGAGTCCCCAGAGCAAGGAACCGCAGTGGTCACAGAAAGTCGGGACTTTGTAGTTGTGGACGCTGAACTTATGAGGAATGTTGATTCCAAACCTCTGTTCAGTCACCTGAGGCACCAAAAGAAAAGCACAGATTTCAAATTCAAATACATATGTATAAGCTGATGTTCATTTACATACAGGCATTTAAGTGAAAAACTATGAAAACGTCCCAATCCATCACCTCACTGAGGTTTACTGCAAGTGAACACTGAGTGACCAACCTCACCTGCCGCGAGCCTGCTCTGGTTTCCTTGCCGGTCAGGCTGGACTACCTGACAAAGCACATTTTAAAAAGGGCTGCCTAGCCAATTTTAAATTCTTAAAACCAAGTTCGAATTAGAAGTGTGGATTACCTCATCACAAACCTATCACACTGAAGTGCCACATATAAATTATGTTAGCTACAGCATTTTGTAACTAACCAGTTTTCAAATTATTAACTTGCATACATGTGCAAACATGTAACTTTAGGTCAAACTGTTGATTTTATGAAATTTAATATAGAATAGTTTTCCCGGCTCCTCCTAAAATTCTCATCCCTCTTCTCACCCTCCTTGTTATTAACAGTCTTCCATTTCAGGCCCACATTTCACTTTATCACTTGCTCTCATCCCCTTTTCAACCTTGCTCTTTTCCAACTGTGAATCATGCAGATCTCAAAGACACCTTAGAAAATGTTAGATCGGCTGAAGAAACCCCTCCCCATTGAACCTCTTCATTACTTTCCATTTTGCGTCTCAACATGCAGATCCTGGAAGGCTGAGGGGCAACCCACAACTTGACAAAGAAAAGTCCAGGGTGCGACTGAAACAATGAGTTTACAGTGAGCGGTGCCTCCTCACCTTTGTCTTCTTTGAAAGTAGTTTAGAGGTGTTATAAACCCTTCACAATCCTGAAAGAGGGGTGAGGAGATTCACCGTTTAACTTGCACTTTAGCCTTAAGCATTTTAACTTATTTTCATCTGGTTTGGCAAGGGGTCATTTTAAAGAAGTCTAGCTCAGCAGTTGGGAGGCAAGAAATAACGAGCAAAGGCAATTGCTTATCTGCACCGGAAAGAAGGTTTCTGCATGGCGCACAATACGGAGCCACCTCTCAATTAAAAATATTTCAGTTGAATTTTCCTCAAACAGTTATTAAACAATTTCCAGCTACAGAAATGAGACATGCAATATACAGGGCAGTTTTAGGTGGGGATGTTACTCCTGTCAAATACAGCCAAAACTAGCAAGAAAGAAAACCTTCAGAAACACAAGTTATGCAAGGGTTCTTTATTACAACATAAATCATTTCATAGAGTAAAGGTGTGGAGCAATGACTAAATGAGCACTTTAAATTACCAGAAAAGAGAGGCATAACAAAGACCAGTGGTTAGACTTTAAAACCAGATAAATCCACATTAAGAACTGGGCACCAAATTTTGATGACAACACAGTTAAACATGAAAGAAAATGACCAAGGAAAACAGCGGATTTGCTAATTCTTGATGTCTTCCAATGAAGACACCATGCCTTCCTAAACTATGTGCTAGTCCAACCAGTTACTGGAATTAACAGAAGAACAACCAGATGATATTGCATAGCCCTTATGCATGTCCCTATCGCTCTTCTTCACTTTAAAATCTATGAATAAAGATAACACAGAGTAAATTCTATTATAGGACAACCCCCAGCAACCCAGAAAACCTCAGGATTCACAAATTATGATGACCCAAAATAACCACCATGACTTTACCTTGAGATCGGTCTTGTTAGTATTGTTTTGGCACGTGCAAGCTGTAACAATTAGATGATGGCAGCGCTTGTGTACAACACAGGTGCATACTAGGAAATAAAAGAGGCATGCTGAAAAGAGCTGTTGAAAGGCTCAGAACACATCAACCCATCAGCTGGGTTCTTTAAGGCTCAGCTGTATCATCAGGACACAGTAAAGATGTGAAAAATAATCGCTGGCTTGGAATCCAAAATCTCATAACAGATCTGGAGATGTATATCCAACATATTGCAACAGAAATTCTGCGCTGGCTCATTCATACAGGCTAGAAAACAGCTGCCTATATAAAATACGGGTGATGCCCACAGAAATAACAGTGGATGCTGTTGAAATTATCCAGTGGCGAGTATTTCTCACAACACACACAAACAATATTAGAGAACACAGGTCTGAGATATCAAAAGCCATCCCTACATCTCAGTGGCATAGCGTCTCTCACACTGGATACCTGAGTGAGTCCTGCCCAGGTTAGTTTGTCATTAAGTGCAATGCTTGGATCTGGGGAGCTGGATAACTGCAGCGGAATGGTGCTGCGTCTGGGCTAATTAGTTAGTCCCCATCAAGAGGGCTAATCAGCCCTAAAGCAGAGTTGGGTTCTCTCCAGGTCTGAAGCTGGCTTGGCTGGAATGAACTTGGGATTCCTCCACTCCATAACCCCGCGTGCATTGTAGACACCACCAAGGGCCGTAGCTACTGTCTACATAAGGGGATTTTTGTAATGGAAACTGTACGTTGCAGATGTGTTGCAGGGTCCCACCCTATTCTATTTGTTGCTGACTCAAGCTTCCACTCATAAGGGTCTGTCAATAACATTCACTTCCACCCAGAAATTTTATGCAGGATATCCATTTTGTTTACAGGTAGCTTCTTTTCATATGAGGACACCAGTGCCCTATTGTGTTGCACAAGAAACAGGCTGTGTTGGAAGGCTATACTGAGTGACCATACACCTGCGTGCAAGTAATAAAATAGAAAACATAAAAATAAAATCTTACCATAGAAAAAGGGAAAGGAAGAACAATAATTAAGTGCAAACAAGCATCACATACGTCTATACAGCCATTCAGCCAAAACATGCATTCAGACAAAAGTGCTGTGCCAGCCCACAAGGCCGCCCTTTGAAGTCACATCCCTAGTTCCACTTTGTGGAACTACATAGGTGGAGAAAGGAAGAGGGTGGCCATTCCAGTAGGACACTTTGTGTCCCAATACCAGCTGAACACTGCCCTGAAGGGACCCTGGATCTCTCAAGCCTAGCTGGGTATTGCATGTACTCAGCAACTCAGTGGATCTGCACAGGAGGAAAACTGTGGGTGAAAACAGCAACCGGACCCCTAGGTGTTTGCGTGTAGGTGGTGGCTCCTGCGTGCATGCAAGTCGTCAGCCTGACAGCTGCTCAAATGTACAGTTTTGGCTGGCTGGGGAGGAAGAGGAGCGGTGACTTCAGAGAAGCTTGTAACCGCAGGATGTCCCAGCAGCACAGGAGAGTGCTCCTGAGACAGCACATCCTACACGCACCGTGCAGGAGCAGTGCACCTTACCTTGGCACTGGTATCCCTGCTTCCCAAAGACGCCCCTGTTCAAAACAAAATGTGAACATAATTTAAAATCAGAAAGCCAGTCTTCTTGCAGATGGTTTACAGAAGAGAGTGCCAAAACGCAAGAGGATCCCAAATGACCAGATCCCCGGGGCAAAACTGCCCAGCAATAGTGGTGCAATTCAGCACAGGGGTGTGAGAGCATAACAAAGCACTGCAAGGGCCATAGCTTACAGGACGGGCTGTCAATATGCATGTATTCCCCATATTCCCCCTCACTCTAGTTTCTGAAATACCTCACTTTATTACAACACACACCACACTTATTAGACTGATCCCAGCAGCCCACACCCTGTTATTATCTCTCCCACTCCACACTCTTTTGAGACATATCTAAGTTTTTCTCCCTGCTCTGCCTACTCCCCCACATGTATCACCCCACACCTCACACCTCTGATGGCTTTTCTGTTCTCAGGCATTTTCTCTAGTCTTTCGAGCAACTGTTTTTTCTAAGCGTAATCTCAAAGCTCCACTCAAGTTAATATCTGGGGTCTTTCTTCAGATTGCTTGGGTTACTTTCCCCCCCCCCCTGAAATAATATCTACGCTCACAATTTCCCCCCCTGAAATAATATCTACGCTCACAAGTGAGGAACACTGCCCCATCCCTGCATGCTCCCAGTTTGCTTCCAGCATCCAAGACGCACATCACCTCTGGCCTCTCTGCAGTAGACTCCAGTTTGCAGCATAAATGTACCCTGCTAAACCTGATGGCCAAGGGGAGTCACATCAGTGGCCCTTGGTAAAGTGCTGGATGACTGATTCAGGATTGGAGGTGGCATGTCGGTCCCCAAAACGCGAAGGGACGGGAAGCTCCACACCACCGCGTTCGAGACGTTCTTACCAGATGAACTCCTTGCAGTGTGAGCAGTACGTAGGCTGTCGCAGATAGGTAGCCATGAATTTGTGCCCGTTCACCTGATGCACTCGCCTTCGCATTGCCCGCTGGCGTTTCCGAGTGAGGTTCTTAAAAATTCGATCCCTCTGGAGGGTCCCTGTGCAGATGAAAAAAGAAAAAAAAAAAAAAAATTACATGATCATGCACAGTTATTACTCCTGGTTTTGTTATGGCGCAAAATGCTTTCGAAGACCACGATTACATCCCTGGTTTAGAAGTCGGAGGACCACACTCTAGAACAAGGAAAGCATCTGGGACAGGCAACAGAGGAAGTTAATTGCAAAGGCCCCTTCAGCTCAAGATTACGTTCTTCATCTAGAAATGACTGCCTCTTCCCATTTTCCTCTCACTCCTCTCCCACGTTGAGACATGGCACTAACCCATTAATTCACATGCTGTAAACAGACCAGAAGCTCGAGGCTAATGAGTTATTATAAAACTCACAGCTTTTTGGGCAATAACTCAGGAAAATGTGACTGCGTGCAATCAACTGACCAGCCCCGCAGGGCAGCACCCCACTTGCCAAGCCAAAGCGATGCCTTGCTCGGTGAATGGTGTTTATCCACCTTCTCATGCTACACTTCAGTATTGCCATTTGTAGCGATTTTGCTTCCTGTATTGGAGAAAAAGGCACAGCCTAATTTTTCAAGGACTGTTAGTTGTTTGATATGTGCCGCTTCCAGCTGTCTTTAAAGGGTTCATTTTCCAAAGGGTAGGTAATATTTTAAAATTCTGGGAAGGAGGGACCCAGGAACTGCTGGCATTCAAACCTGAATTGTCCCAAAATATAATGTTCTGGGGGGTTTTTTGCTGGGTTTAGTTCAGCCATATAACCATTTCCTAGCAAAGCTCAATTTACACAAAACAAGTCGCTCTTAAAAGGCAGAACTGAGCTCTAGATCAAGCAAGCTGTTCCCATGTAGTAGCAGCCATCTGACTTGCAAATCACAGCCAGCTGGTCTCTGGGATCCTTCCACAGACTAGGTCAGAATCAGCTGAGCTTCCCAGATCAAAGCCTCATCTGGGGCACACTCACCTCGGGAGAAAGAAATTAAATTTGCAGATTGCAGGTTAGTTGCTTTCTGAAGGACAGGATCAGGCCCTGCTAACAAATGCATTTTGGAGACACACAATGGAGTCTGCTAGAGGTGATTGTGCACTGACGTTCGTACTCGGGACTCTTGTTTTGAGCGCGGACTGGATGCAAGACAAACGCCAGCTATCGCCAAACCCTCCGCACGGATGTAATGACACAGGAAGGGACAGGCAGTCTGTAACCTTCCCACCCATCTGATCATCCCGGAGCAGTGGGTCAGCAGCAGTACTCAAACCCAGCTGTTACCCTACCACTTCATTTACCCATAAAAAGGGGGCAGAGCATTCCCCTGCTTTCAACTAGCTCTGTTGATTAACCACTGCGGGGGGGGGGGGGGAACG
>NW_008793958.1:311442-329330 GCF_000699145.1 Aptenodytes forsteri
GTGTGGTCGCGCGGGGGGGGGGGGGGGGGGGGGGAAGCTGTCAACCTGATCAAGGCTTAAAATGTAAGAGTCCCACATCACAGGCGTATTTCCCGGTCCTCTTTGTAGGAGTGGAGATAAGGGAAGCCATCCTGTCAGTACTGAACCCAGCCACTTCAAAGGGCTGCGAGCCACATGGCGTATGCTTCTCAGTACTCCTGCCACACAGGTTTAGAAGCAAAGCCGGCCATAAAGCTCAAGGTGGGGTTTTTTTCTGCTGTGTTCTCCCAGCCATTTGTGCACGCGTCCCCTCCACAGGCACTAATGGAAACCTCCTACCCGATCGCATAACTGCGACATGGAGCGCAGCTTGACTTTAAGACAGCTTGCACTTATTTTTAAAATGGAAGCGCATGCTATAAATTAGGATTTTCCCATTAAAACACAAAAAAGGATGTGGTAGCGCTGATCCAAGAACTTAACAGAAACCTGCTTTCTTCACTGCAGAGCTTCAAGCAGCTGGGCAGAGAGACTGGCACAGAAAAGCCTGCCTTTCTAGGGAAGCGCTTAAACATGTTTAATTCTCACTGAAGTCAACAGGACTCAGGGGACCACAGGAATTGCCAGACTGAATCAGAATATTGGTCCATCTAGTTCAGCATCCTGCCTCTGCCAGTGGGCAACCAGAAACACATGACAGCAAGATGGAGGAACCCTGCAGCTGGGAGATAATTTGCCTCTTTCCCACACACAAGATGTCATTTTGATCTCCAGAAGCGAGCGCTGATGTGCGGAGGTTTGATATCCCTTCCAAACATTCAATCATCATTGCACAATTTCAATAGCCTCATTATCCACCATAGGAAACGTGGCTGAGAAGAACTTCAAGAGGTCAACCAGTTCATCCCTCTTCCCCAAAAGAAAGATCAAAAGCCAGTTGCTTCGCTGAGCCCAAGCCTCCTGCAACTTCATGTGAGAATTTAACAAAAAAAAAAATTTCCTTACAGTATTACAGAATTTGCCCACCTTTAAATTCAAGAGAACATCTCCTTGATCTAGGTTTAAGCATACGTTTAAGTGCTTTCCTGGGTCAGGGCCAAACTCCTCAACTGGCAAAGTATCCTGTCTTGGCGTTCAGCACGTACAGAAGAACTTCCAAGGCATGGAAAGGGAATGGCACGGTTTGTGAGTGGGTGGTGAGCACTTAAGTACATCACCTAAAAAAGCAATCCAGTTACCAGCTTGCTTCACACCAGCTGCTCCATTAGAAGCCCAACAGCTGATGCCCTTTAAGTTCATGCACTCACATTTACCAGAGTTTAAGAGAATATGTTCCCAATTTAGCTCATGTAGTTTCTGGCTTTGTTATAGTTCCCCTCAAGGATCAGCACGGGGTAATTGCGTCCCTGGTGCTCTCCCACGCAGTGAGAAGCCCACACGCAGCCGAGAGCAAACTAGTCCTTTGCACCAGGAATAGCGGACACTTGAAGGTGGCCCTCAAAGCCACCGAGTGGGACACTGTTGTGCATCCCTGTGGTTTGCCTGGCTTCAGAGAGACTACAATTTTGAAATGGTTCAGGAAGACCAAACAATGACAGGCACTCATTTTTTCATGGGTGGTAGAGGTTGTCTCCGTGCTGCCTGCGCTGGTGGATCACATCCACAGCCAGCCTCTGAGCTGTACTTGGCCTCCATCTCCTATTCTCCAGCCACCATCATCTCACACAGCACAACAGCTTCCATCTTACAGACCCACTTTTCATTAAAACACATGCCACAAGATTTTTTTTTTCTTTAAACATAATTCATATTTAAAACGTCCCTCAAATTTCATATTTCCCCACACTACTTGGCTGCGTTACCCTGCTAACTTTCTCCAGATGCTGCACATCTTCCAGGTGATCTTCACCCATGCTTACATTCACCTCACATTACATTATAACAAATCTAAGTGTTACTAAGCAGGAGACTGACTTCAGCAAGGCCTGGATTACTTTTCACATGCAAACAGCTCTTTTGGGCACTGCTCTTCCCATTTCCCGATGCCGTCTCGAGCAAAAAGGAGAGGGAGAGCACAGCACAACTTCAGCCACACCTCGGGCCCAGGCGTAGCTGCAGGAGACCATCCACCGTATGATCTAGTGGATCTACATATACAACCACATCCCACAGAATAAATCCCTCTATTCAGGGGGCTCAGGCGCTCAGTCAACCCACGTACCACACCATGGAGCAGGCAAGTTCAACCCTCCACCAAGGCGCAAGTGATTTCAAAATGGTGGAACGTACCGCTACCAAAACCACCTTCCTCCCAACCACCAAGATGGCAGTTCTTCAGCTCACACCCATCACATCTGCTAAACGGCTCCCAGCGCCACTGGGCAAGAGGTTGCGTGCAGAAACCATCAACGCAGCGCTGAAGTCTGCTAGGGGACAAGGTGGCTAACGCAGCAGCCCCTCGTGCCTCTCACACGTAGTGTCAGAGGATGTAAAGCCATCATAGACATTTTTCCCTGCTCATGTTCTGCGTTCTGGCCAGTTTGCTATAGAATATATATTTTCCTTCTGCAGGCGCAGAGCGTTTTACAAAACAAAGCAGCTCTAGACCACTTTAGGAGACCCAGACATTTAAAAGCCTCTAATCTCTGGTAAAGCAACAACCACCATGAATGGTTCAAATGTCCAAATACTGCTATAAAAACAGGCAAGTAATTGCTCAGTGAAGGGAGTTGTCCACATCCATGGTTAAATTTGGACATTTGTAACTATGGGGTATTTACTGTGCCCGGCTATGTGCAAAAGTAACTACAAAGTTAAATACTAAAAAGCCTCTTCCCCTTTCCTCCTCTCCACTCATGCCTAACACGTGTTTATGGCAGTGGAAATTATGCACGCAGAGGGAGAGGAGAATAAATAACCCACCAAGTCATCTGAGGACATCTGCATGCACTAGCACACCGCTCACCCACTCAGCAGCCTCATTATGCTGCCCTGCCTGCCCCTTGAACTTACCTGATCCTGCCCTTCCCAACCAGAGATCTCCCCTTTCCCTGCCCCCCATTTTTTATTCCTGGGGGTAATTTCAGTTAGGTCCTTACAGTGGTGGCATAACTACAGCAGTAAGAGAAGAGGAAGAGCTGCAGGATGAAGTGTTGTGTGTGTAGCTGTTTGCCTCAAGTAGTTAAAGCCTGTCAGGTCTCATCTATCGGAAATCAATCTCACCATCATGCTATCAACTGCCGCTATAACGTCAGCACCACAAAGGTCCTTCGGGTACATCCTGATACATGACATTTTCTAGTGTTCTACTCCTGTACGTATCAATGGGATTTTCCTTTGAAAGAAATAAAGACGCTCAGAAAGCAATGTAAAAAGCCTTAAAGCAATAATGCTAACAGATTAAAACTTAATTAAGCCTTTTCCTATTAGTAGCAGTAACAGTATACACGTTTTCCTATGCTCCCCTGGGAGCAGTGCAAGCGAGATCCCATTGCACTGTGTGATACACGAGCGCGGAGCAGAGGCCAGCCACTGAACTTACTAGACTGTAAAAAGCAAGGTAGCGGATTGAGAGACCCCTCACCTCTCACAAGCACCGCAGCACTGAACAGCCACTGCGGATCAGCCTAAAGGCTCAGCGAGCCCGTGCCCTTACCGTGAGTCGTAATGGGCGCTTTAGGAAAAGAATTTAAAAAACATCAAGTAAATGAGGGGGAACGAATACACGCACACACCCCTTCTAGCCATCAGTATGGAGGTGTTCTCTCAATATTTACCTAACAGCAGGCTTCCTCACATCTACTGAATATAAACAGAAGCTAAACCAAAATGAACCAAGATGTTTATTTTCCAAGCTGGAAAACACATTATCTGATGACAAAAATCCCTTACAAAGGCTTGGTATCTTTTAAACATGAGTTTTATCATCATAATCCTGTGGATGGTCAAAACCACAGGAAACCTTACTAATTAAAACATTATAAACACAGCACAGTGTTGAAGAAGAGGCTGACAGCCTGACTTTGGAAAGGGAAATGGATTTAAAGGCTACGACCCAAAGTGGTATTTCCATTGCTGACTGTTCTGCTTCCCTAGTGTTAGTGCTGCAGAGTGAAAACCTTTCTTTTCCTAACTACTGCAAAGTTTTCTCTTCAGTTCCCCTCAAAAGCCACTTGGATGCGTGAATCGGCCAGCTGGAAAACAGCCACATCCGCAGAGACTGTGTTACCCACACAGGGTTTCTCCTCCACGTCCATCAAAGTTTCTGTCCTTCTGCTGCTTTTGCCAGTCTGTGCACGAAACCAGATTGGTTCAAATCCCAGGAGAGGCTCATTGCAAAGCAAACGTGGCACATCAAACACAGGCTGGGACTTATGTTTGATCCAGCTGCCGTTTTCCCCTCTGAAACTGGGTAAAGTTTTGGATGAAGACCACAGAAAGAGCCAGCTAGTGCTGGCAGGACTAGGCCGTCTTCTACTAGGACTTGACAGAAAACCCAGGTTAATGGGCAATTCGTCTTTTAAGATGCCAACCTGTCAATGGAACAGGAACAATGATGCTCCGACTCCAAAAAAATAAGAGTTTTCCCACTCATGAGTATGAAACAGCATTATCAACAGTCTTGGAAATGCAAAAACATGTAATTATCCCTGCATCAAATCACACAGAACTTTGCACTCGAGGCAAGGTATCTGTTTCTTGTCCAAGTACTGAAGTAGGGCAGATCCATCTTCCTTGTTTTCCTGCCAGATCTGGGACGTAAATTCATCTCAGCTTTCACCCTCAGCTCTCATTTGAGCAGCATTTGAGTACTGAGGCTGAATGATGATGTTTCAGTGCAGCAGCAGTGAGAACAGGATCAGTGAAGTTCACACAACAACATTAGTGAGCATGGCAGTGCTCAGCTATTGCTGCAAAAGCCCATCATAGGCTTATTTCTAGAATTACACAATGATGCCAAAGCTCTGGTGGCACCAGTAGGTGAGATAGCAAAGCTGAGAGGACACGTCTCCATGTTTCCCAGGCCTACCAGCTACAGCTCTGCTCATCCATCACTGCTAACCTCACCGGTGGGGAACCAGGGTCCAGGACCTTTTTGGGGGCGTTCAGTTTGCTTCCCTCACAGTCTCTTGCACTTGGATGTAGCAGTGCCAGGGACAAAGGGACAGCTCTGCAGAGCTGGAGTGAGCAGTACGTGGCTGCTGGGAAGCCGTCCACACGTGCAGGAGGGGAGAGGGCTGCAAAGCAGAAGGTAGAGCCTAGTGCTGGGGCTAAAGGAGAAATAGCTGCTTTTTATCTGTTTGCATAAGGTCTGTGAGAACATGAGAGAGGAGGAAGAAGGTGACTTGAGAAACTCTTAAAACAAGTATTCTGCTGCCGCTTCGAGCCTACCAACCAGTTATGAATACCATACAGGTTATTTTGCATAGTTTTAATCATGATTGCCACACAGGTTTTCAGACATGCACAGGGCAGCTCAAAAATATTATTCTCCATATCTGCTCTTACAAATTCTTTCTGGGAAAATTTTTTTAGGCATCTGCTTGTGGATGTTGACAGTTATGAAGCAAGGCACTGCAGCACATTGCGCAAGGCTGAAAAATATGAATGGAAAAGCCTTTCCATTCATTTCTGTAGTGAGCAACAATGAACTGAGCAAATGGGATACTGCGGATAACAAAAGATTGCAGCAAACATGCACAACCTCGTGCCATAAGAGACCAGGTTCTCAAACAGAGATCACTGCATGCCAGCCCATTTGTGCTTTCCAGGCCACAGGCTGCAGAAATGCTGCTGGCTGCCAAGGAGGATGTGTTTGAAGGGGACAGCCACTTCCCTCTCCCTTCTCTTTACAGCCACATCACTGTGAGAGAAGGAACGGGACAGCCCCGTTTTTCACCCTGTGCTCGTTTCTCTGCCAAAAGCAAGAAAGCTTTTACCTGTGCTCCATTTTATCACTCCATCTCGGCACGTTTTTGCATTCGTTTGGAGATGGTAACCTCATGATACTTCTGTTTGCAGGAGAGACCAGGCTGGAGTGATAATAGCTAAGAAGAACTGTCTCAGCTTGAACAAAGAGGAGATGCCAGGAGAGAAGGATTTAATTTTTAGTTAGAGGAGGGACTTGAGGGAGACAGCAGAAACCTGAGCACTGAACTGAGCCCTTCAGAGCGCCAGCCTGGAACTCTAACTGGAAGGCCAGCTCGTATCTGCCCAGTACCCAGCAGGAGGCACGCAGTACCCATGCAGTTTGGAAAAGCAAGATAAATTATAGTCAGGTCATAACCAGCGAGATGACAGATACATGCTTACCTCCAGCTGCAGTTGAACATGGTCTTCCAGCAGTAGAGCTGGGTGAAGACACCCCAGCCCCGCTGCTCCCTGCTCACGATGCAGTCCCCTCCCTACCACCTCAGACCTGCCAGCATGACTCCATCTGCAACCGCTCCATAACCCAGTCCTGTCACATTGATCTGGGCTAAGAACAGGCAACAAAAAAAAAAAAAACCAGAACCCCCCTATTATTAAAAATTTAAGTTGACCCACACAAGCAGTGAGAACAGGCAGTAATAACCGCCTCCTCTCCTCAGCTGCAGGCAGAACGACACATCTGCTTGCAGTCTCAATTTTATCATAAGATGGGGACAATCCTCCTCCTTACTTTAAGATGTGCAAATAATACTAGTACCTCATACTTCTTACTGCATTGCTCATTAAAGCCTTAATGAACTGATTCCTCTCCCTCCTCCCATCGCCAATTATAATCATTATTATTTCCTTGTACTTAGGCAAGTGAATTTCCATTGTAAAACTTCCTGCTAGTCCTTCCCACCTATTAAACTCAAGAGAAAAATGTTGAGATGCAATTTATTAGGGAAGGAAACCATTTAAATACATTATTCGCTAAAAACAGGAAAATAAAACTAACAAAGCAACTTTGATCTTTTCCATTATTAATTCATGCGCCAGAAGCCCTCTGCACTGTAAGTTTTAGAAGATTTCAAACTACGCTGGCCACAGAGCAGAAGTACCACTAACGGAGTGACAGCATTTATAGGTCAAAGCTACCAGCACTTGTGCAAAATCCTTGAGAAAAGCAGAATTGGCAGGCTGGGAAACAGCAGGGAGATCCTGAACCTTCCCCTGTTCCTGACGCCTCGGGGCTCGTGCGTGTTGTAACCATCAGCAACTCGCATGCTCGTAGGTGGTTCTGTAGTAAGTATCACAACATGCTATTAGGAGGCCCTACCCACACAGGGAAGCACGAGCTCCAAGTTAAACCTATTTTTAACCAGATGCAGTTTAAAGCTATTTTTAAGTAGATGCTCTGGGGACATCCTTCTTTGGGGCTATATGGCCAGCTTCAGAATTAAAATCGTCCACTTTGGTATTAAAACAAGAGAGTATCTACACGAGGTTTTACAATCAGCTAAATCTGCTTAGAATTCATGCCTTTATGTTTAAGCCGTGCAACTTTTCCAGAGACACGGGCTTAACATCTGTCTCAAATAAGGAGCACCAGGAAAATATTCTTTATGTAACATGAAACAAAATGCACAAAGAAACCAGGATCAACAGAAAACTGGTTGAAGTGGGACTATCAAGCAGCTTGTATCCAGAAGGACCCACAGTTTTGCAGCAATTCCACAAATGGCAACTACATTCCTCAACACGGCAGCCATCCCTAGGACAAAACCTCAAGCCTTCCTCACCAGGGGCACTGCACCTTTCAGTGGGAAAGCAAATTGTAACCCAAAGCGCAACTGGAATCTAGGCAGGAACATATTAATTGCGAGAGCCAATTAAGTAGGACAAGTTAAACTCTCCCCTTTTTCTGCTGTCGGGGCCTCCAACTGCTGTTGTGCAACGTCTCAGCCTTTCCCCAGTCCCCGCAGGTGCACTGGCCCTGTGCTCACCTGGGAGGATGACCAACACCTGAATCACCTCCCTGCAACACCTGGATTCTCCTGGTCGACTGGTCACCCAGCAGTTGCACAGACCCAGCCCAAGTGGTCCAGCCGCATACTCAGCTCTGATTACACAGCCGATCCCCAGTACTCTTGAGATTTCCATGTGGCAGCTTGCTAATAAGTGCTCTAATTGCAACAGCCTTAAAAAGCAGGTTGTTTACCATATCACTCTCCCACGTAGATTCCCACACACCATGGGCTGAGCAAGATGCTGCCGCAGCAAAGCATCTGTCAAAAAAAAAAAAAATACATTCAGCCTCTTGTATTCCAAGCTTATTGCTACCATGAAGATATCCGCCAAAAAGCAGCATCTCTTCTCATCAAGACAGTCCCCACCTTGGTAATGCAGCAAGGAAATACTCGGTGCTCAAGTGCTCAGGCTACCAATTGCGCTTGGCTTCATTGCACAGCCCATCCTAAAACACTTCCGCAGATGGCACGGACCATTACTGCTCTGCCACGCACCGCACCCCTCCTAGTGCCGGCAGATCATTATTATTTCCCAGAGGGATTTCCCAAGGGCTGCAGGCCAGGAGGAGCAGCACGTTCAGAGAACACAGTTGTCCCCGACAGCTTCCCATGCAGCTAGCACAGCTAGAGCCTTCCCCATCGCCTCCCCAACAGGGTTTTCACCCTGCAATACGTATTTCTCCATTTCTGAGATACATTTCTGAGATTTCAAAAGCAGATAGAATCATAGAATCATAGAATCATTGAGGTTGGAAAAGACCTCTAAGATCATCGAGTCCAACCGTCAACCCAACACCACCATGTCCACTAAACCACGTCCCTAAGTGCCTCATCTACTCGTCTTTTAAATACCTCCAGGGATGGGGACTCAACCACTTCCCTGGGCAGCCTGTTCCAATGTTTAACCACTCTTTCAGTAAAGAAATTTTGCCTTACATCCAATCTAAACCTCCCCTGGTGCAACTTGAGGCCATTTCCTCTTGTCCTATCGATGTCCCAAATCCATACAAATACAGCTTTAAAAATGCTGGGTGCCACATGGAGAGGGTGCTGCTTGCCTTGGCTCAGGATCTCTTTATACGTAGAGAGAGGGAAGGACCCTGCCGGTTTCACCAGCTCCGTAACGGCCACCAGCACCACCACCATTATTCTCGCAAACGGGTGGCCCTTTCCACCAGGTGTAAGAGCAGCCGTAATAAGTGTGTATTCTGCCTCCCCGCGGGCTCTCCCATCTCACTCCTCTCAATTAACGAACAAGCAGAGGTGAGTGAGCGGGAAGAAAGTCACTTTCTCCAACAGCTTATGAGAGACACCCAAAACCTGCACCTCTTCATCTTTTTTCCCAGTTCCTCCATGGGGAAGGAACACATGGGGAGGGAATTTGTTTAGGCTCAAACGACACGAGATGAAAGCCAGCCTGTGGTTTGATGCTCACAACAGCCCTTACACAGATTTAATCAGTTCTCCTCGCATACAGCACCCTGCCTTCCTTCCAGCACTCCCTTCCACATAGTCATTTTCCAGCTGGGTAAGTTCCCAAATCTGGTTTGCCATGCACCCCACAAACAGCTGTGTTAGCACGATGTGGGGCACGAAAGCAATCTAGGGGGAAAAAATCAGCCAGACTTTGTTGCGCCTTCTGTAAGGCCCGTGTCCCTAGCATCCAGGCTCTGCCCCCCTCCTCACAGCACAGCCCGAAGCCGTGTGTGCTGCTGGACTCAGCCCTGCGTGCCCAACGCGTGGGACACAGGGTGCCTCTATAGCTAAGGTGTGCGATGGCATCGGCCCTTTTGGATGCAACATTGGAGCCTTTCTCTGAAGGACTTGTTTTTCTCGCCTTACCTCACATTCGCAAGTGAAATACAGGACCAGAGACAACGCAGGTAAAAATGCGCGTAGGACTAGACTGAGGCCCCAGATTCCTCACCCACCACTTAAGTACTCTGAGCTAGGCAGGCTGGAGAAGAAACGTCTTTCTGCCTTTGTTCTTGCTGATCTGCAAGTCTGTATCGTGAACATACAGGAAGGACAAATTTTAGACACAAAAATTCAGCATTTCCTGACTTTTGAGAGTTTGATTTTCTAACGTGATATCCTTCAAATGAAAAGGCTTCTGTTTTTAAGACAATTCTCTAAACAAAGAAAACTATCATTGGAAATAAGTTCATCCGCTGGAACTGAAGCAGCCTTCCCCCTCCTGGTTCACCAGCACGGCTGTGGTCTCAAACACACAGCTCCAGGGAGAGAGGATAACACTAACAGGGGAATACTTCACAGAAAAGGACTATGCTCTGCTGTGCAGATCCAGTACTAGTGACGGATGGACACACTTGCTCAACAAGTTTGACAGCTAGACGGCAGAAAAGAGCTGAGATTCTGGGATTAAAAACTCGGCTCCAGATTCTAGCAAGAAATAGGCTTTGCTGGTCACAACTCTTCTGCTGCAGCCTTTCCTTGTCCTCTGCAGCTCCTCCACCATCCATCTGTCCATATTCTCCCCTTCCCACCTTCTCTAATTCTTTGAGCTTCTTTAAGCTGCTTCTTCCATACAGCTCCTGCCCATACCCACCCATCATCACTCCCCAGACCAGTCTCCTACTTCCTTCTATCTCTCCTTGCATTTCTTCTCTGTCCTTCTTCCAGACCCTTATGGCTCTATTCCTTCTCCGAGTGACTTTTCACAGTGTTTCCACTGTTCACTGTCCTTGCCCCATGTCCCAGCAGACAGGGCATGGAGAGCGGGACACCTGCTCAGCCAGACCTCCTGCCTTCTTCCCTCCTCTGTGCCACCACCAGGGATCCCCCTCATGCCCCGCCACAGCACCCCGGGCCAGCGCTGAGCTCAACCAGAGGACAGATCTGGCCCAAAACCAACCCACACCCCTGCTCCAGATTTGCTCAGCTCCCCAGTCCAGCCAGCTGGTGCAGAACTGGCCCCGTGTGAGGCCAGCCCAAGGGAAACCCAAGAGCATCCTTTTCAGACAGACAGATTTACCCTCAATTATGAAACCGCCTCAGTCCCGTATCTGCAAGTACCAGCAGTGTCAGCATTGCCAGGAGGAACAGACACCGAGGTGGGAACCTGCTCAGTTCAGGTGTTGTCCACAGCCCTCAAAGCCATGCTGATCTCATGCAGTTTCTCCTAGAAGATCACAAATGGGTAGACTTTCCCAAAGACAGCAGAAGGCAGACAGAGATGGCAGAGGCTCTCAGCCCTCCCATTCTCTCCTCTGTTAAGCTTGAGGTCGCCCTGGTAAGACAACACCAGGATCTCTTCGCTCAAAGCTCTATTTTGATTCAGCATCTCATTCTGGAAAACAACTGAATCATTTCTGCTGAAGCACTCCAGAAAACAAAAACAGCTGGCACTGAAGGGCAGGAAACTCAGCATTTTATGCTGGGCACACTCAGGAACAACCCAAAACAGGGGCGTATAAATTGCAAGCATGAGTATTTGCCTCTGAAAGCACCGCTAGAAGACGAGCTCTGCTTCCTACAGCTCCATGCCAGCTCGCCTAAGGCTGAAGACCCCGTTCTGCTTGGCTATTAGGGAGATCTTGCCCCGCTCCAGTGAGGTGCGGGCATCGACTGCCACAACATCCACAACACGCAGCAGACTGATGCTGCTGGTCCTCGTGTCTGCAGGGTCAGAGGGAACCTTGCCCCCTGCCACAAGTACTAACGACGCATGAATACCTTCCAGGTAAATTCAGGTAATTAAGTACTGTGGCACAACGGCATCTTGTTACCTTGTGCATCCTCTCATGTCGACAGGCCCAGGAGTTCCGCTTACGCACCAAGTCCAGCACTGCCTCATACAGCAGCCAGGTGACAGGGACTTCTGGATGCCTGACAGACTGGGCTGCCAGACACCCAGACACAAGGAAAACCCTTGCCTGTGGTGGTGCCACCTAAATCAGGAGTCTCCTCCAGCAGCCAGAGTTGACAGACCTGGATATTAAATGGGACACAGCCTAATTTAGTAGTCAATGGAGGTGAGGTTAAAAAAAAAAAAAAAAAGTGTGGTTTTGTTAGTATTTTTTTTCTCCGGTTTCTGCTACAGATTTATAGGGTGACCCTAAGTAAACTACTGGGGCTTTTGGACAGCCATTCACCTATTTCATCAGTCAAGTACTTTGCAAATTGTGGTCTAGGGGAATTCAGGCCCAGCCATAATGTGTGCTGGTGTATGAGGCACCCCCCCCCTTCATCCCGCTCCAGGACATCATCCAGGTGGCCCTTGACCGCAATGGGTGCGGAGGGAGATGGCCATGAAACAGCATGCCCCAGCACAGGGCGCAGCAGCCGGGGACAGGGCTGCCGTCATCATCCCTGGCCGCAGGATCACAGTCCCGACCTCCAACGGCTTCATGCTCTGCTCCTTCCAGTCCACATTTGCCACCCTGTTTCACCGCAGCACAAACACCCGCTCCAGTGCAGCGCTGTCCTCCAAGGCCAAGCAGATAGATTTAAGCTCCTCTGGGAACCACCATCACTCTTCCAGGAATCACATTAAAATAAAGCAAAAACCTCTGTTCCTCATTACAGCCAGGAACACTGAAATCCCAGAGCAGATTGCAAGCTTGCATATTTATATCTAGGTTTCAGAGCCTAGACAAAACACAGCCCACTGAGGAAGTAAAGTTAACCCCGATATTGCTGTTTGTTCCACGTCTGGATATCTAAGCAGTTGGCAGATCTTGGCAAGTCATGAATTACCGCTGAAAACCTCTCAGCGTTAGACATACTGCAATAGCTGTGGAGCTCAAATGGATCATTTTCCAAGAAATAAAGGTAGTCTTGTGGATATGCAGCGGGTTGGGGTGCTGTTCACCTCCTGGGTCTGCATTAGACTCCTTCCATAAGGCTGAGCAAAGCACATCATTTCCCAGGGCCCAGATCGTTCAGCAATCAGGAATAAACAGTTTTGGGGTGGGGTTTTTTCCCCCTGTTGAAATCCTTTTTTCCTGTGAAAATTCAGGATTTGCCAAACTTGTCTTTTCTTTCCTTTTTTTTAATGGAGGAGAGGCATACGAGAGATATAAGACTGCCAGGTTGCAAAAATACTTGGGGTCTATCTGCAATATTTAAACGTAGAATGCAATATGTAAATTTTGAAGGCTTTGCTTTAAAAAAAATTGCTCACACTATCCTCCCACCATAAACAGTAATAATTATTCATTATCCCCAGGTTCATCCACTTTGTCTAACTTCCAAGGCTGGGCTCTCTCTCATTACAGTGACCCCTTCTCATGCCACTGTCAGCTTGAACAGGACAAGTGAAAGGCAGCACTCAGGAAGATGCACTACACCCCCTTCTCCTAATGGCAACTTGTAGCCCAAAGGACATTTCTCAAAACGCCCAAAGGCTCCTCCCTGTGAAAAAGATCTCCAAGAGGTTCTTCATGGTCTCTCTGACATTGAAATTCTCTCCCGAGATCTTCAGTGTTGCTGAGAAGCTTTGACATCCTTGTGCTTAACTCACGGCGGCTTCACGACAAGGATAGAGCCGCTCTTGCTCCCGTTGGCCTGGCTGACACATCTCCGTTGGAGTACAGGGTTGCAGAGTCTGACCTGCAGGAGGGCAATACCTGCTCAGGACTTCAAGATCAGCCTCTGGAATTGCCTTTTACTTTTTAACCCGATTGACATCTTCCAGCAAGGTTGGGGATCCAGTGAAGTTCACCTGCCTCCCACGCAGAGATTCACAGCATCGGTGGACGACATTCCTGGTCTCTGCAAGGGCTCAATGTTCTCCAGAGTGCACTTAGGGTGGTTTTTCTCACCCATGGGACTCAACATTGTTCTGACCCATTTCCATCTGGAAATGCAGAGTTGAACCAACATGGAGTGCACCTGGAAATCCCTTGCCTGCAGCATGTACATATGTGGCAAGTGTAAAACATTGGAAAAAGTGTAAGGCATTGGAAAAAAATACAGGGGTATAGCAAAAGACATGTCCCGCTGCTCTCTGCCACATAAGACTTTGGGCTAGACATTAAAGACCCCCATATTCTCAGACTGTGAACAAAAGACAGCAAAACTTTCTTTATCCTATTGTGCATTGACACTGCCTATTTAAATCAGGAGGTTCTCTGGATGGTGTGTACTACATACCTTAAAATTCTCCTGCTTGGGCTAGTAACCCAAAACAGAAGAGTGACCCAACTAGCCAGGGGCTGAGAACAGGGCATTTTTCATTCCTGGTTCCTAGTTTCCAATAATTATTCCCTTGACTATAAAAAAACAGGCTGAAAACAGTCATTATTGCAGTTCATGGAGTACCAGTAAAGATCTTTTTTCTCTCTCTTCTGCAAGAAGCTAATAACAAATCTGCAACTGAGGTTTTGTGGGGCTGAGGAGCTACATCACAGTACGGAGCAAGGACCTTCTTAGCACAACGCCTATATACCACTTGAGACTTTAAGGCTGCAGATCTTCACTGGTGCCTGTCTGAGGAAATGCTGCTTCTTAAGACAAAAACCACTTCACGGAAGGAAAATGTATTCTAAGAAAAACAACAGCAAAAGACTAAGAGTCTTTGTGCTTGAGAACAAACCATCCCAAACACATGATGTGACAGTTGCAAACTAAAGAAGCATTTCCTGCTCTAGAGGCAGGTTCAGGCTTCCTTGCTGCTGCAAAGCCTACTGACATTAAATATTTAGCAATGGGTGCTATATCTGCTCTACCAAGTCACTTGACTTTTCAATATTCTCGTTGTTCTATTTCTTGCCCAGAACTCAAATTTGTCTTTGTCTTTCCTGACACTGAAAGAAAAGAAACAACCATTACTTACCTCACAACGATGAAATTAAAACTGAACTTCAAGCCAGAATTATCACTTTGAGTGACAATGTAAAAAAAAAAAAAAATTTTTAAAAAAGCAAATTGCAAGAGTTCGAAGCACTAAAACAGAAGCATTTTATTTCCTACAGGGCTTGCTTCATTCATTAATTCAGTCAAATAATTACTTCATGTTAATTTCATTAGCTTTGCTCAAAATTAAAAAGAGAAAATAGCAAGAGAGGTGGCAGACTGAGGGCACAGCAACACACCTTGCATGCAAAGCTGCGAGGGGACTCAGCTTGCTCTGGGACTCCAGTATTGCAAGGGAGAGAGGTTCATGCCATCCTGCAGGCACATACCCGGGGCCTCTCAGGGTCCAGTCCGGCCTCGCTGCAGCGAAACACCCTGACCCATGCACAATCACCTGCTCTTGAGTATCTCTGCTAACTCCTCACAGGTGTCCAGAAGCACCAACACCACAAGTAATTCACTCACGCTCATTGCAAGGCTTTTTATTTCAAATCAATCACCCCCTGCCCAAGAAGAAAGTAATTCATGGCTTGCCCTTTCACAGCTGAAACCAGTATTCAGTAGCAAAGAGAGACAAGTAATGGAGAGCAGGTCTGTATTCATACCACCAACGCTGACTGTACAACGCCCGATGGGGCACCCCAATAGCATCAGAGTCACTTGCTATGAACAACACAAGCCCCGAAGACAGAGCCTCCTCAGAGGCACCAGGTCACCTTCAACCAGAGCCGGGGGGACCTAGATGACACCATGGGAGAGCCCAGAGAAACGGTACTCGGGCACACCGTGCTGGAGAACGGCCCCCAGTCAGTGGTGTCTTCCTGCCACGGTGCTCCCAGCTTCTTTCCAGGAGTGGTGAGGAAGAAGACCCTACTCGGAAGCTGCCCACCTGCAAATGGTTATGGCCAAGGTTAGGAGAAGAGGAACAACATTAGGGAGCTTTACGCCCTACGCAGCACTACCTGTTTTAGAGAGCAATAAAGCAGAAATTTTACTTTAAAGGAGGCTTAAAACAGAGTTGAGATCTTGTGGATTATCTCAGAGATCCTGGCACACACATGGGTCATCACAGGGAGGGAGGCAGGACACTAACGGTTCTGCTAAACCACAGCTCTTGCGGTCCCCAGGGCTGGGCAGAGCTGAACTGCCTTCTGACAGCTACAGCTTTGCTTGGTCCCACACACAGCACGCTGCGCCCTGCTCCCATCCCCAGCTCCCTCAGCTAACAACGTGCCTCATGTCCACGGATGAGGCACATCCACGGCAAAGACAGACCTCTCAGAGAAGCCACTTCCATTATTTTAAAAGGAGAAAGGGGCAAGGAGACACAAAGAGAGAGAGACACGTAAGAAATGCTAAAGACACCATCAGCAAAAAAACCCATATTAATATCCAGAGTAAAAAGAATAAGGAAATTTAAAAAGAAATCATAATTTTGATGACTTGAAAAAAAAATCCCACTATCAGGCACATTAAATAAAGAAATACCAGGAAAGATTAAATAAAATTCTTCAAGGGAGGGAGGCAGTAGGGGAAAAAAATAAATTCCTAAGCACTGCCTGAAGTTTGGCAGGCAGAAGTCAGTCCTCGCCTTCCCTATGAAGCAAACTGGAGTGAAACAGGTCTTTTGTCAGTGAGGGAGATGACAGGTCTTGTGTCAGTGAGGGAGATGGCTGGAGAGGGTGCTTCCCTCCACCCCAGCTGGGTGCCGGGGCCACCGGGACCCAGCACCGCCAGCAGAGACACGGTCATGCTTGGAGAGGTAATCTCCTCCCGAGGTAAGCAGATTTTCATTTTAATTTTGCACCGGTCGCTTTACACAGGAAATGTCAGCTGAATGAGGAGAGTTAATATAATCAGATATAGCTTAGCACAGCAACAAATACATCTAGCAGAGAAGAGAAAGATAGGCAGGGATAATTTCGCTAGACCTCCCTCGCTTCCTATTGCTCCCTTCTTTTCTCTTCCTGAAAAATTACACGTATTTTTAACATGTGAAACAGGCATATTTCCCTGCCTCAAAACAGCAGGTGAACACTGATGGACGGAAGAGCCATATGGGAACCTACAAAGGACTAACCTCCTTCTGGCTGTATGTTTTCTATACTGCCCTCATCCTGAGGGTACACAAATGCTTCTGTCGGACACACTGCACCCCTCGCAGGAGTGCCACCCTTCTTCCCCATCCCTGCCATAGGTGAAGCAGAACCAAATTAAACTTTTGTCAAAAGAACTTTTGATCAAACAAGAAATAACAACCACTCCTGAAGCTAAAGAAAGTACACACTGCTAACACCACCAGGACTGTCTATTTTGGGTAAGCTTTCTAGGACAGCAAAATGATTCAGTCTCAGATGGACCTAACATCTCAGGCTTTTTTGTTTGCTTGGTTTTGGGGGGTTTCTTCCTTCTTTCCCCCTCCCCCCTCTCTTTAGCCACTTTTTGGGCTTTTACTTTACTGGAGTTAGAGAACAGTGGCTGAGACCCTGAATTTGGCTATTTCCATAAACAAAACAACTAGCTTGGCATAAAACCTCTCTGAGATGAATCACATGTTGGCAGCATGAGGACCAGCAGTAGGCACTGACCCTCCAACCTTTGCTTAGTGGAGCTTTCAGAGACTTTTCAAGGGAAGATGCTCCCCACAGTTCAGACTGACTCCACTACTTTATCCTTTTGTCCCCACGGTCTACTGAAAGCAGTGAGGCAAGAGCTGCTAAAAAAGCTTGTGGGTGGCTTGAAGAGTTGGTCTACGGACACTGCCATGTGTCCATTTTACCTGCCGCTTTTTTTGCAGCACCACGTCACCATTGCTGGATCCTTTTCAGAGCACGAGACGCATTGAGTTACACGCTTAACCAGCGTAACAAAGCCCTGGAGGGAAGAGGGGCCCAAGAAAGCTGGGTAATATTCAAGGATCACCTCCTCCAAGCTCAGGAGCAATGCATCCCAACAAGGAGGAAGTCAGGCAGAAACAGAGCTCCTGGACAAACTCAAACACAAAAAGGAAGCCTACAGAGGGTGGAAGCAAGGACAGGTAGCCTGGGAGGAATACAGAGAAATTGTCCGAGCAGCCAGGGATCAGGTTAGGAAAGCTAAAGCCCTGAGAGAATTAAATCTGGCCAGGGACGTCAAGGGCAACAAGAAAAG